>NC_068358.1:110175364-110337864 GCF_020536995.1 Dreissena polymorpha
AACGTAGCCTAACACCACACACAATTCACTTTCGATATCAAACTATCGAGTCGATCACGAGGTGCACATTATTTGCTTCTTTGTTATAATATGTGGTTATTTCGTGACGAAATAACAAAGATTACTTGGATTTAAGCTAATTATATACATTAACATTTTGAATGTTGAAAGTGGCACCAAAGAATTGTGAGGCAAAGTTGTTCGAACGCTGGTGAACCGTGAAGTGACTGGGTGGGGCGAACATCAAGATCAACTTGTTCGACGGTAGACAGTGGTTGTCTAGGCTGCATTTCGGCCATAGTTTCGGTGCGTGAAGGTGTACAAGAGGAACTGTTGGATTGTTACATTTACTGGACTGAGCAAGAATGAACACTTTTGCAGCTGTTCAACAGATATGTTGGAATAATTGGTTAAGGACTGGATATGTTTGTGCCCTGTTATTGCCATGGTTTCAGTGGGTGGATATTTGTATTTCGAAATTTTTGGACCAGGAATTTGCGAACTGAGTGGTTCGTTATTCTCTTGTGCTTGAGAAAGCCGGAGTCTTTTGCCATGGCCTTCAGCATCTGACCTAACTTGTTGACACCCAATTGTTGACGCAAGAATCACCGGGATGCAGTGTCATTTGTGCGTATTGCCAGGTAGAAAAGATGCTTTGAAGAAAAATCAGATGGATGCATATCCGAGTACAGCTTGTAAATTAACACAGGATTTCTTGGTCCAGACGATTGTTTTCTACGGTCAAAGGGGAGCAACTCGCACTGACTTCTTCAAAGGGGAGCAACAACAGAACCTATTTGCATAGTGTTCAATTTACCTAATACTTGAGGTTTTAATAAAAATAAATGACAAAAAGAACACGTTTTTTTTGCTACTTTCCTTTGTTTTAAGGTCATTAAGATTGACAAACATTTGAGATTGTTTTTATTATTGATGCACTTGGCAAACACAGGTGACGAGGTGCGTGGGAAAAAGTAGTCCCGGTTCGGCAGTTGATGACGTCATTTCGTGCCATTGATTATAGCCTTGCCGTTGATTATAGATGAAATTTAATAAACGGGGCTTTAATCAACCGATTTCGCTGTAAAAGTGGGATAAAATCTTTTACCTCATTATATCTTGTGGACTAGTTTCCCAAATGTAGTTCGAAACCAGCTTAATTTAATTTCTCAAAATATGTTTGTGAAGTTCCTGTTGCATGCGTTTAATAGGGCTATACTGAGTATTCGAGTGCTCTGAACGTGTATACGAGCGTCAAAATGAGCCATTGACAGAAGAAAACTTACTTGTGAACAATCTTTGATAAAGTTATATCCTTTTCTTTTACTTAATAAGTTAATCACTGTGCTTTACCCAAACTACCAGCATAACAAATAAATACATAGTACGTGTCTTAAACGCATTTGAAAATGTACATTTTTCGGTATCCATTCTATCGACATCAACATACGAATATTTTACTGCGTACTTGAGAACCAATGCTGCGTGATCATCATCATCATCATCATCATCATCATCGCTTTAAACTAAAACAGTAACTGTACAGGCAAACAATCACACTGTCAACGGTCATTATTTATGTTATGAACGCGTCTTCGAAAAAAAGGTTTCCGGAACAAAAATTTCAGCAACACCAACAGAGCTCTGATGCAAAGTGTGTGTGTGAATTCGATTAATTGTCAAACAACAAAGTAAATTAAAAGCGTTTGCTTGCGTTTTATCTCAATGCTATGATCCATCGGCGCGTTTGATGTCTTTGATTGATTAATAAATGAATCTATTTTTTCCACCTCAAGATTTCATCCTAGGTTGGATATCATGTACAGTTTTAAGATGTCGAATGTTATTTTCATTCCTAAGTTAGGTTACTGGGAAGATATAACCCCGAGCGTTTCACTCGTATATTGACAGGCCAAACACGATTCATAAGCGCAAAGAAGGAGAACAAAAAGCAAGTGTTCAGAGCAAACAAACATTAACAAACATCTGCTGAGCGTTCAGTCTTTGGAAGGAAAAAAACACAAGGACATATCCGAGTAGTCAAATAATTAGATGAAATGAGTTGATTTTGAGCAATTTGTATCTACACTAACCAATTTATGGTAGCAAAGTAATTTTACAATTTGATAGCAATAGTCCTTGTTACATGCATAATTTTATGACGACGTTAGCACAAAGCATTCGATTACCAGTTGTGCAATTTAAAAGTGTATACTCATGGCATTATTCATATCCGGACTTTACTAGCGTTTAAACTATATGTTCTTATTGATTAAACATTATATGAAAGGAGCATACAAGTATGGAATATCTGTAAATTAAATATTCGTAAACATCATTTTTTTAAACACGGTTGATGCCGCGGAAAGATATTGCGAGCGCAAAAAAATATTTAGCATTTGTTATTGATAACTATTGCTTTGTTATGGGACTGAAAAAGTGTATTCCGTTGTCTATGCTGTAATATTTATAGTGAGACATTAACGACTAAATCTATGCTCACGATTAAGTGACATATGACATCCATTTTTAAACTAGTTTCTAGTTAATCCAGAAAAAAAGTTTGACTAACATTTTTTGAAACTGTGTCATTAAAACTGATTCGTATTATGTGCTTATTCTTTTCTATTAATGCTACACAAAGTTTTTAATAATAACCCTCGAACACAGAATATGATTTATCCGAGAAGCGATCGTCTTTCATAGTCGTTGACTCTATTGTATAATATACTTATAACAGCAACTTTGTTTCCGGGCCCACCTAATTGCCAAATGTGTCCAACGCTGAGCAAAAATAGTTGTCAGTTTATAAAGGCTTCCCATTTAGTTCTTCCGTTTTCATCAATGCATCATTAAAATACAGCTATTCAATTTGCAATCAATATGTTAAGTTCATATTGATGTGTTAGTTTAAGTTTTCGAAAATGTTGAATGTTGACCTATACAAAGTATATTTCATATCAAATTTTCGATGCAATTTGTGATATTAATGATTTACAGTTTCTGATAAATAATATATCAAAGCAACGATAGTTTGCTAAATTTGTCATTCTCTCATACAGTTATTTGTGTATACGCCCAAAATTTGTATACTGACTGAATGCTGCAAATTTATATAGTTTGTAAGATAATGTCTCATTTTGCGAGAAAGCTAAACACTCAATACCTTTATTTTGTAATGGCGACTTTGGGGGGGGGGGGGGGGGGTTATATTCAAACCACGACAACGCATAGCTATCGTAACTTGCAGTATATTCATTGAAGGTTAAGTGCTTGATAGGTCAATGCCTGAGATATTCATTATTCTTGCAGATAAAGGATACTGATACCCTAACAAAACAAAGCTTTCCTATATTTTGTTTATAAATTTTTATTCAAAGATGTCATGAATTTGGGGCGCGTCCATATCACCAAATAAAGAAGTTGGGAACTGATGGAGACAATAACCACAGTGTTCTTGGGAAAGAAATAGATGCGTAAGTTGCAATAGACGGGTTGAACCTTTGCTATTGAAAGATTAATTAAATGATCACATGCAAATATCAGACTTGCATAAAATAAGATGCAACATATCACAGAGTCAGTCTGTGTATTGAATACTTTATAATTACAACTTCTGTCACATTCATATGAATGCTGCTTTCTGATTGGACAATTTGTTCACGTGACCGGGTTTTCATTTTCCGATGAACCCACTTCGTATGCAAATTTAACATGAATATTCATTCTACTTTTTGGTCATAAACAAGTTGCCAAAATGACGTTATGTTTTGCGAAACTTAATGGCGTTGTTTTTTATTGGTTAATAGAGAAATGACGGCATATTTTTTTTGCGCGGACTTCAACGATATACCCGTTTGACGGAGATGTAACCGAAACTAAAACATAGATTCATACGCTTGATTTAAAAGGACTTTTACGACCCTTACCACGATAGAATTTCAGCTTTAAGATCATTTTGTGTTGTTATTATAAGAATTGAATAGCATTTTTGTGCATTTCATCGGTGTATGAACTGTCGGGAAAAATACACCTCGGCGTTTATGCAAATTAGGCGTAATTTTCCCAACAGTTCATACACCGATGAAATGCAGAAAAATGCTATTCAATTCTTAAATAAAACTTTTTGAAAACAAGATAGTATAAGTTATAAACTGTAACAAAATAGTGTACTTACTTATGGATATCGATAAACCATGCACATTTACGAAAAACACTTTGATCATCGCTAGGTTGTAGAAGAAATATTTTGACAAACAGCAGTATAGATCATGCACACAGTGTTGCAGCAGATGTTTAAAGAGGTAAAAACAACAAATACAATATAACGCTACATACACCAGATGTGGCACGGTGCAACAATTATATTGTGGAAGCAAGGGTTTATCGGCGGATAACCTATTTACACGGCCGCGTCTTGATGATTTATTCAATATTTTGATAGCTCAAGGAAGCATAATTTTTAACGTTTTTAAGTGAAGTAACAAAATATTGGACAGATCATATTATATATATTTTGATTTTATACATGATTCATAAATACACTCGTCGTACTCAGTTTAAACGCAGTCAAATGTCCGTTTTAATTTAAATTATGTCTTTATTATTTTGAAATTAATGTTTGTTTTTCATTAATACACGAGGAATTTGTTTATTTCAGCCAAACTACGGTTATATAAGCATAAGTTTATTCCAACATCGTACATTTACGTTGAATGAGAAGATGCTTTAATGGGTTGAGGCATCTTAAATAGGATTAAGCGTTCACGGTTTTGAAGGAGTCTGATATTACGTCGTATGATATTCTTGATAACTTGTAATATTGTTACTAAACAAGTGTAATCTTTTTAACACTTTTTATTGTTTACATTCTAGAACAGGTTTATACAAAGAACTGCGTCCTGTTAATGTGTGAATATTATACTGATTAAGGCATCTTAAGAATACAGCGTCAATAATTTCTACACGATGTGTGAATATTTTCAATCAGGCACACGATAGGGCTTTGTTCATGATATATTATGAAACTTCAAGATATGTGTGCGTTTTGTTAGGTGAAGTAAAACTTAATCCAGGCAAGTTGCTTGACTCTTTACTTACTCCAATAATGCAGAGAATTTAGGGGCTTTTTGTATTTCTACTACGTCATTTGTTGTATATCTTTGCACCGTAATAACTTCGGGCTCATTGTACAAAACGCGCTTTTAAATATCAATAATTTTGGGTTCCAAGCAAGTGTTCAAAGATATATAGCAATTACACGCAGGTTTCAACGTATGTTTCATCTACCGCTGAATTTTTATAAGATATGAAGTTTAGAATACTTACGGGATGACATCGTTTTAAAGGTATTATATTTATTATAGTATTTTAATATTTAAACATTGGCAAGTACACAAATAAATTTATTATTATATACATATCTGCATAAAATATATTTTAAAACGCAAGTCTATAAAGTACATGTAATCAGCAGGAATAAAATTATTTTGATCATCTCATCATCTTTAAGTTTCGGCTGTATATTGCGCTCATGATCGTCGTCGACCATAGAAAACATTCAAGTGAACACGAAATGGTGTTAATTCACCAGCATAACACATTCAATGTAAATTTCCATTCCAAATGGTGATACTGCATTCCTTTGCATTAAATAAAGGATCTATTGTACGATGTAGTTAATGGAAATGAGAAAATAGATGGGCCGTTTAGCTGCGTAAGCAGGCAATAACTTGCGAACAATTGTATTCCTCATTTGCATGGTTATATTGTGGGATCGATATTATACAAATGAATGCGTCTGACCAGGACCTTACACAGAGTAGCAATCTAATCAATATTGTGGTTTTTTGATCACTTCAATTATACATTGAGAATTGAGAAATCAGAAGAAAAATCTAAAATTTCTAAAATTGTTAGGAAATAACAACAACAAAATCGTGTTCATAGGGCTAATATATCATACTAAAAGTCAGTAAAACATAAACTAAGATAAAAATGATAACGTAAAAAGAGATTATTTTAATAGCAACTAAAATGTCATTTTCAGTGTCAAGAGTTTCAAAGGATAAAATTTTAAAGTGCTCAGAGTGAGCTTTTGTGGGGCCCGACGTCCGTTGAAGTTCTTCATAAAGATTTAAATCGTTCATACTCTAGGGGCCAATCTTGATAAAACTTGGTCAGAATGTTCTCTGGACTAAATCTAGACCGATTTTGAATATGTTTTATGTTTTGTCGAACAAGTAATTCGGTTAAATCTAAGAAAATTATTGTTCACACTCTATAGGCCGCATTGACAATACGATCTTGTTGGAACTTCAATTTGATGTTCTTCTCATATTTTCTAGGCCGCTTTTAAAAATGGGTCACATCGCTAATTAACAAGGTGACAATGCCAATTCAAAGTAAAATGTTGTTTTCACTCTAGAGGCCTTATACATTATTAAGTTTTGATGCAACATGGTCAGAATTTTTATCTTTGCAATATCTTAAAGAAATGCAAATCTCATTCACGGGGGTCCAAACACGAGTTCAGCAGATCAAATCTGAGAGAAACCGTCTATCAACTTTGGAGGCCACGTTATTTTAATCTTCAATCTTGATAAATCATTAATAATGTTTATCTTTAGCCTATCTTGGTCAAAATAGAATCTGGGTCATGGGTTTGAAAAAACTTGGACAGATTGCAAAATCTGATAAAGCAAACTTTTTTGCAACTCTAGAATTCACATTCAACAGAATGGCGATATTTGAATCTGAGTAACGTGCGTGTTGCAATTTGGTTACTAAGTCTTTAACACGACTGTTCACAGCCGTTAATTACATGAGCCAACACTTTATTTCGATGCATTAATAAATGAGCCAATGCTACTTCAGAGATGGCGATAGAACCCGGATGTTTTGAAATTCAACGAATAATTGTATACGGTGATTACGTTTAGCATGTTTTTCAATATAATTCGAATTATTTTCAAAACTCAGCCAATGTAGTGCGATTCAGCTAAGAAATAATCATCCAAAAATGTACAGAAACATACAACCACAACACATTTGGATACGGGCGGACCTTTATAAGTTGTGGCATGGTCGATTTCGAAAAAGCAAATCGATGTATTTTGCCTATATGACGACCACATTCCCAGCCAATTAAATCGCTCAATACATAAAACGATTGCTTTTAATGCCCAAAAACATCGGCTTTGTGTCGATCAATAGATAAATTAGCAATTTTGAAAAAGACATAGAGCAAATTCCAAGGAGGTGGCCCTAAGAATAGGAGGCGGCGACAATACACATTTATAGCAATTTTTAAGTGACATATTTTATGTAATAGTTTCTATTATGTTTACAGGACCAACATTTATATTTGTAAGTTGACTTCTTCAGCACATTTGAGTCGCGTGCGTTTTGAATTAGAAAGAATAGTTTTCGTATAATGTCTTGATGGATTTAAACGTTCGTCGTTGTAAGATAAGAACATTTAACTTTAGTAATACAACACAGTTGACGGAAAAAGACCGACCTATCTTCATTTGATGGAGTTGATGGTGGGAAAAACAACATATATGAGCCTAATTAAGATTCTTTGACCTTGGAATTTTAGTAAATTAAGCATTTGGATTAAAGGATACAAATCATCGTTTCAAGAAAAGTATTATCTGATATGTATTTCGAGAATTATCATTCTCTCTGCAAATATTGCTGTCGACGAACTATTTTGATAATGTTGAGAATTTCGTTATTGGTTTTATTGAGTATCACACATTTTTGGTTTACATCGTAAAATATGTGTTATTCATGTTGGTGCCTTCTTAATTGACAACTTATATATATACCGATATCTTGTTTATTATAGAATGTGTTTATGTTTTGTAGAGCTTCGGGCGTTCGTACGTACGTTGAAAACTATATTAAATATAACACATAACATATTTATCATATTTATGAAATGTACGTCATATGATTATGTCATTGCGATACGACTATTAATTAATACATCCTGCATTGGCGCCACCTCCTATTATGAGCTCCATCTCCTTATCATTTTGTCCATCTCTTTTGGAAAACTGCAAAATTATCTTCAATGTCGGCAAGAAGCGAATATTTTGTTGCGTGCATCGTTTGAAATATGTTGTATGCAATCGTTTGATGTAGTCAACAATTAAATTGGGTAGAAATTGGCTCGTCACTCAGGAATACTCATCGAAATGCTTGTTAAAACTCCACCACTCCACAACTCAAAAAGGTTCTCACGTGTTAAAATTGGCTGATAATGAATGTTTCTGTACATTTATGAATGAATGAATCTTCGCTGAATCGCACTACATTGCCCGATTTTAAACATAATGCGATATTTGCTGAAAACAACACATTAAACATACTCAACCTGTAAAAGTATCCATGACATTTCATTAAAAACATCCGGGCCTGAGCGCAACCTCGGAAGTTGCATTGGCTCATGTATTAATGCATCTCAAAAATGAGTTGGCGCCCGTGATTTACGGCCGTGCAGTTGCAACATTTATGACTAAGGCTTAATGAAAAATTGGCCAGAATGTTCATCTCGACAATATGAAGGTCAAGTTAGAATATTTATCGATTGTGGTTAAAAAACACGATCACCAAGTAAATTTGTCAATACTTTGTGTCCGTGAAAGCGGCTGAGTCCTAAAGGGCCTAAATGCCCTTCTTGTTATTGATATCCTTGGTATTAGAAAACATGTCTTAATCTTGTCCGTCCGTCTGTCAATCCATTCATACATCCATTCATTAATCAATTAATCCATTTATCCATCCAATCATCCATCCACCCATCCATTAATCCATCCATCTACACAATCTTCAAAACATGACGCATAACACAAAATAAACATGAATGTCACATACTGTCAATATGTATGAAGGTGCCATATACCTGATGTGCACATTATAGTATTTGACTCTTGCTATACATAATGCCTTTATCAATTCCATTTTTTCAGACAAGACAGAAACAATAAACAATTCCTGTGAGCGATGGTTATTTGTAAAAAATGTGTGCATTACCCTGAAAGAAGCAGATATGAAAGTCCCTTGGGATAACGTCATGATATGTTTGGGTGTCGTGTGGCACTTACTAACATTTCAATAAAAAAAGAAACAACTGTGGTTACATTGTCAAAAATCTATATGTATTTTATCAACTTAAGAATTAACGTTTACTAAACTGAAACACATTCGATTAACTCTATTTGACAATGCTTTTGATATCACTTTAGGAAATAGCAAATACTTTAACCAGATTTTTCTTACACTGTGAATAACAGTTTTGCTAAATTTAAAGATTTATTACTCTATATTTTTTATTCACTTTATTGCACACAATCGATTTGCTATCGATAATATGACAATCACACGCGAGTGTATAAAACGAGATATTAATACATTAGCCCTTTATATAATGTCTTAATTGAAATAATTTTAGTCACACCATTAATAAAACACACAACATCACCAAAACTACCAAATGTCACTGTTTAAATCAAATATATGTAGGGGTTTTTGATAGAGATCTTGATGCACGAGTTAAAAATTATGTGCACTTACGCAGATACGTTAAAATACATAGTATTTATTTGTTGCCTTTATCAGGAGTGTTTAATGGGGGATGCAGAGGTGTGTTACTGTTACAATGTTTATTATTTGCCTTGATAACAAATGTAACAGATAATACGAGAAAGTTTCCAATGACAAACTTATTTCTGGCGTTCAATTATGCATATTTCAACAATTGCTATATTATACCAATACAAGCGCCACACGTTCTTTGACTACTGTTGTGAAACAGTGTAATGGTTATACGAACTGAGCAAAAGACCCTATATTTTTTGTTTCCAGATAATCAAACATAATTCAGTTTTTTAATTGCAGACCGTAACACTGTCTGAAAACCGATGATTTTCAGTGGTGAGCAAAAATGCCAAAAACTCTGTAAATAAGCGTACATTTTAATCGCGTTTGTTAGATTCATGACATTAATATAACAGCAAATCATTAATGCATCTAAATGCTAAGATTTAGACCAATACTGTGTACTTCTGACACGGGTCAACGTGAAATTGTATATTTTGAAGAAAACAATTTATTTGATAAAAAATGCTTTAACAAATGTGATAAATAATTTAGCCTATCATTTGTTCCTGAACAATAGATGCAATTCCAATACAGAATGCACATTCTAAATCATTAATAATGTTAAATATGAGACTCTCCTACCGCCATAAAATATTTAAGCTTCTAATGGCGTAAACCGCAATTCGCACATCATTATTCCCACAATTTAATTATATCAGACTGCATAATTCACATTGACTTTAAATCAATTAACGTTTAAATATTTAACGAGGATAGCATATCGACAGGCTAGATTCAATGTTTGTTGAGAATATAAAATCATTCTAAAATGTAAACGTTTGCTGCGGATGTTTCTTTGAAATTTAAACACATGCATAAGCACAATGAATATATTTCATAAGTTCCATTTACATACAACAAGCCTTTTGTTTGATGCGCATGTGTTCTATTGACCTCTGTTTATAGTAAATGTAGGGAACGTCTCTTCTTCCATTTAATTGAACAATGTTAATTACATTGCAAATGTGTAACGTTTAGGGCTTCATATTTGAGACAAGTAAAATGGCCGTTAATTATTTAGAAACGACAGCTAAAGCAAGTGTTCAATTGTTATGTTTTCTAAAACACACTCAACTTTAAGTGTGTGCTCCCGATCCAGTTTAAACATTGTAGAACGACAATCAAAACATACTAAAACTAATCTTTCTTTTATTAAAACAGATATTAATTTAATAACAGCAATATATTGATGATATCATTAAGAAAAGGGTATCCATTATAAATACAATTTACTTCGATGCATGCTTTCATTGGATTTCGAGCATTTCACAATCGTGTACTTTAAACAGTATTCGTTTACTACGTTAAGCAATACTAATAATTTAAGCGTTACTATACGAGCATTGTATTCGTTAACATCTTATTGATCTAATCCTGCATTGAAAGAAAAAGACACCTGCATTGCAAACAAAGAAAACAATGATTCAAATCTGTGTAATATATATCCGCATTTGGCATCGATTTGCACCTTTAAACATTTATTAGTTTTTATTAAATGTACATCGACAAAATTTCAATAATTTACGATTTACCATTTGTTTTGAAATTATTCGATTTCTTAAACGAATTCACAGCAGACTCTTTAAAAATGAGATGGTCAGGGTAGTCGTGCACTGTTTTCATAAATATTTTCATAGCATAAATCAAGAGGCATGCGGTTTAATGTGCACTTTTCCCCCAATATTAACGTCATATGACTGATGATTCACATTCAGTTTTAATTAGATATATTCCTAAATGTTAAACACACGAATACATTAACATGGCATGTGTCAAGATAAATGATGACATAATAAAGCACGAGCAAAAATTTCTTTCAGGAATTTTCATACGAATCCTATTGTTTTTCTCACAAAATTGTAAGGTGATTTTTCATTTCATTTACAATTGTAGGTCGCCAGAAAATAAGTCATTTTTCATCGGTGCTAATGGCATTGTGTATTCCCCATGAGGATTCAATAACGTAATGCGCATTGACGATCTGATAATGCGACAGTGGTAATCACATCTGACTTTGTCTATGGATATCAAATGTACAAACAGAGAATCTGACAATTTGTGTTACAATTGCCATATTTCATTTGATGACTGGCTTTAAAATGCGTGTGTGAATAGAAGTGCTTTTAGAATGTATGAACAGAGTTTGTAGTTAGCATCTGTTAAACCGGTGTGCACATAACATACAATAAAAATATCATATACCCTTTCTGTAATATTCATTAAACTCGCCCTTGTAAACTGAACATTGTAGAAGTAATAATATCAATGATAAAGTAAAACAGAATTATACAAACACATTACCTATAGATGAAATATGATATGGGAAAGAACACTGACAACAACACTGGTAATTTTGTTCTAGTGACGCTTAAATTGACAAAATTGCTAATCAAAGTTTCGCACTGCATTGCAATGACTGTATTTATTTCGAGAGCGATCTTGTTATGAACGGTGGCATAAAGAGAAGAGACATATTTATTAAGAGGTATTTAATACATGCAAACGCGATAGGTATAAATGTTGGGCTTTGGTTTGGTTTGGCATGGTTCATTCTCTGTTTGTTGTATAACTATTGAAAAACGTCACCATATGTTCCCTATGAAATAACAGTCTCAGATTCTTCCTACTGATGGAATCAATTGTTTAAAGCGGGTATATACGATTTTTATATGTGCTGAATTGTAAAATATTGATACAAATATGTTATGATAACACACAATTTGCAAGAAAAATGATACATTTAAGACGAATTTCATAAAATACAGCAAATACAAATTAGCGCCCCGAGCCGATTGTGACGAAGATAATTCGTAATTATTTTCCTACAATAACCGATGCATTCGTCTTTTTTGTAAGTGTTCATGTGTCGTATGAATCGATATCGCTGCAGGAATTTCAAATGCACCGTTAAACTAAATTTAGATTCACATCGTACATGCATGATATACATGCTGGCGAATTCGGCTGTACAGCCTTTTTCGATTTCAGAATTAAATATCTGGCTTATTTAGCATTTTTCGACACATGTTCTTTTTAACTTTTATTTTAGTTTATATTGAAATATATGTATAATAAGTTTTTTACACATTTTATATTTATTACTAAATATTTGATAAGATCGTATATACCCGCTTTAAAGCTTCTCCGTCATGCCTTATCGTTTTTGTACTAGTAAATCCAAAAGGAATTCAAATAACTCAAATGCCAGTAGAAAGACGCATACAAAAAACTACTAATAAACCAGAGAGGGTATACATATTTAAAGTTTTATTACATTCCTTCGAACAGCAAATACTTTTTTTAAGATACATCAAAACAACAATGGACTAAAGCATAACAAAATCCTATGCATATACGATAAAAACAGAAAGAAAATGAATAAGCGTTGAGTAATATTAAATTACTGAATGAAACACAATAAATATATGTTAATATATAAATTATCCTAGAATCTCGTTCGCAACGCTACCTAGCATTACAAGACATGTTTTTCTTAGTTTGTTTAATTGTTATACGTTAAATAAAAATTACATTGAATGAACTATAAAGTATTGTTACAATCACCAGGATCAACATTTACAACACCTATTAATACACAGAATAAATACTCACTGACCTATTCAGTAGTGTTTTCTAGGCAATAGGTCGTGATTACACACTCAGAAGAAAATAAGTTTGCAGTGAATATGACAACACTAGTATTTTGTATATAAAGTATCGATAGTATATACATGTGCGATCGTTATTACGTTAGTGCATTATAACAGTTAAAAGCTGCATTCGGACGGTTTATGTGTTTTATAATTATGTGTTTTATAATGTTTTCCCCTGGTATTCAACAAATATAATAAAAATGTCAGGTATGGCTTTGACATTTCCACGAACTCATTTGCGAGACACATTAACAGGCAATGCAAACTATATATGCAAATCAGGGGCAATTACAAATTGCTACGTTGTATCGCTGTTATTAGACTAAATAATTATGGTTTATTGACAACGTACGAATCGTAAATTCTGTTCTTATACAATAGTTAATTAAATACTATGTATAAAATATTACATTACGACTTGCCAAATTAGTGTTCGTTCCAAAACGAAACCGGGAATCTCTCTCAAACTGTTAAAGCATCAAGCAGTAAACTTGCTATATCGAATACTGGGCAAATTGACTGCAGGATATCACGTGATTGCACACGTAAATCGTGTAACAAAATATTTTGCACACACGCTCGCTTAAGGACCAAAATATGAGGTATTCTTCTAAGTATAGCTTTAAAACAGCTGACTACGCGTAGAATACCCGCTTAGTAATATGTATTTCATCGGAATTTACCGTGTTCTGTTAGGTCTTTAATTTTGTCAAACATTCAGTATTCATTTTATCAAAACAAAAATAGTCTGTTAATCTTTTTCTTGTGGAAAAGTGCAACAGTTAAACCCAGATACGACAATGTTTGAATTGTGTAGACAATGTTGCGCACGATTCCGACTTTTGGTTTGGTCCTTAAGCGATCGTTTTAGGAGCCATAGTGTTTTTTCGATGTACGTTTTCGATCACATTATTTTCACGCAGTGATAGTGCAGAATATATGCGACGCCCCATTCTATTGACGATTTGACCTCATGCTAAGTATGTTAGGGCTTAGCAGTGAATCGAACATTTGCATCTTTAGTTTTTTGTCTTAATGTGTGACCGCTAGACCATTGATCCGTTCAATTTAAATTTAATTTCATATCTAAATATACATGTTATTGTGTAACGTGATTATATTGAAAATGAATAAACGGCATCAAAATGGTTGAGTTAATTACCTTGACTTATACCCAAACGAAATATGCAATACTAACAGATGCTCATGAAACGAGTTGAACACAGGAGCACATCCATCCCTAAAGCTTAATACACATTATGTTGCCTTACAATTGAACTTGAACGTAGCCCACTTATATCCGTTAATGAAACTTTGATTTCCAATAAGGATTTGCATCTGGAAACATTCTCAATTTCCTAAAAACATATCTTTACATGCGAATTCGATCTACTACGCCAATTAATCATTCCATATCAATAATGTACCACAATTGAAGCGACATTAAATGTCACTTGTTTGTTTGGTATTGATATTATGTCTTAATCAAGACTGAACCAAGAATGAAACAGAATTAGCCAGAATAATTATGTTAACTCTGTACAAATGATAATACCTATTAGGTCTGATATTCTTTTTTACATTTGTGACGTTTTACCCGTAACAATTGCAATCCAAATTCAATATACCAGTATAAAGACAACCCATAAAGCAATACATATGGCCAAACCACTGTCATTTCTAAATGATAATAATGAACGTCTCTTAAAAACATTACCTAAATATAAAACATTCTCTTACATAAAAACTTGAAAATCAAGTTTTGTCAGCTGAAAAACACATATCGTTGTCTTGTTGGACAGATCACATTTACTTCAAGGAATTGACAATTGCCTAGTCCATATATGCTTTGTATATGTAGATGGTATTATTGCATATTTGACTGATCTATTGTGTTTGCGCCTAGAATAAAACAAATTCAACCTATATTATGCATTTAGTGTGATGCTTGTCTACCATAAACAACGTTCGACCTTAGCCAACTGATGTATTTAACAAACAGACCGCTATCGGAAAACGCACGAACACAACGTATCACAAAGTACACGGAAAGGTGAAAATTATTGATGATTTGTTTTCTGGGGTGTACACAATAAATACAAGGTAAGACAAACTACAATACAAATTAGATATTGAGCAGTTGTTATAAATGTGATTGTACGTTTGACTGTATCATTGAGACATTTTGTTACTAATATCATGCGTATAACAAAATGGTATACACTAACCAGTGATGTCTACAGGAAGGAGTGAATCAATGCGCAAAATTCACTATGCCAGTCCTTCTCAGTTGCAGATGTACCAAAGACAACGAAATGGGTCACCATTTATCGCATATGTCAACTGTCACATTTATTGTATATGTTTGATAAAATACAAAGTATGGCAAGAAGTTACATAAGGGTTACATGATCTCACTGAATGCGCCGATGTTGTATCATTAAGCATCGATTTACTTCATTTTTTTTCAATACATTTCAGTTAATTATTCTTGATCCTTCTTTGTTAACTTGTGAAGGCTTTTGTGAATGGTTTTCATAGTGGGTGTTCAATTTAAGCATGCAACTATATATTGTTGGATTTACTAGTTATCTTCGGAAAATTCTGACCGAAACGTTTTGGAACATTATTTCATACTGATTGCTCACATTGCAACATGCACATGCAGCGAAATTATTTTATTTTAACGATTTAAGTTAATAGTTGGATAAGTGGAACCAATTTGAAATCTATTTAAGTCAACAATTCACTTTCATATTGTTGTTAAAAATATTAAATCTGACTACTTCATCCATATCCAAGTATTTATATATTAATTATGTTGCACTTAATTTAATAAGCAATTTCTTGCAATTGAACAATAACGAAACGTCTGTATACACACTTGCGATGGGACGACATGCTAAGGTTCTGTATATACATTACATACTGCACTAGAGCACATCGTTACAGAGCAACAGCAATATGAATATCCATTGAAACGGTTTGTGGATATTGCCAACGCGTATCTCAAAGGTATGGATGCCAAGGCAATCCGTTTATAAGCATAAAAAGATTGTTTCACTTCACCATTGAATACATACATGGGCGAACTCAAATTGTATTGTTAGCCATATCAATTCATAAACGAGAAACCACGGGGTTACAGTATATGTATAAACAAATTATACAACGTTATATGAAAACGCTTTTTATTTTATAGTATGGGTGTTGAGCCTTTTTCAATACGGGCAAAACTGGAAAACCCAAAACACCGTCCAAACATTACATAGAGGATATTTGTTGGAGTCGTTGGATTATCGATTTTAATTCACGAGTGATCATAGAAAATAATATTTTCACGAGTGGCGCAGCCACAAGTGAAAATATATATTGTATATGACCACGAGGTTATATAATCGATTATCAGCGGTAACAATAATTTGTTTACATCATTACTCGGAAAACATCAAAATATATAAAATGTGTTGTAAAACCAATTATCTATATTGACCACCGATCTCACAAGTGTAAGCTAGGCAACGTTTGGCAGGCCTTTTTATACAAATCCTGCGGGTCAGAATATCTGACCCATTCCCAACTCAAAATACAGGTATTTTTGCCCAATTAGCTGAAAATTTTCCAAATCCTAGAATAAAAGCCAAAATAATATGTTAAAAATAACAATAATCTTTTTAAAAACATCATGATTTTGTTCTTCTATAGACAAATTTCATGGCTGTTGGATTAGCAGTATGATTATTAACCTTATACAATTCAAAAATATTATGTTTAGTTGCATTCTAAATGTGATATTGCATATCAATATTTTACTAGATTGCAATGTCAACTATGTTTCCAGTTAAAGGAAGGGAACTCAAACATTTAGTTGTTATATACAAGGAACTACATTTCTTTACAACGTAGCCTAACAATGTAGCACGTGCCGTTGAGCATAGATGAAATTTAATAAACGGGGCTTTAATCAACCGAATTCGCTGTAAAAGTGGGATACAAATAATTTTAAAATGATTTATGATTCTGATACCCCTGCCAGAACAAAGTTTGCCTATATTTTGTATATGGGTATTTAATCAACGATGCCATTGATTTCCCTTTTTTTTTACGTGTCCATATCACAAATTAAACAAGTTGGGAACAGATGAGACCATCACCACATTCTCCTTGGAAAGGCATAGATGTGTTGGTTGCAATAAGCGGGATACACATTGGTTATTTAAAGATTAATACACTTACCGCGTGTCAATATCAGACTAACATAAATCAGATGAAACATAACACAAGGACAGTCTTTGTATTGTAGATACGAAAATTGTATAAAAAAACACTAATACAATATAACTAAATAAACTAATACAACAGATATTTCTAAATATAAAGATATAACCTCATAATTCTTCTTATTAGAATCAATCTTTATATATAAGCAAATACACGTGCACATCCATTAACCGTGCACATTTTCTAATAAACACGTTTTACCATCGCCAGGTTCGAAAAGAAAGATTTAGACCGACATCAGTATAGATCATGTAAAAAATGATTATTTCAGCAGATGTTGGAAGACGTTAACATAAACAATGTATTGTAACGCTACATAAACCATATGTGGTATGGTGCAAAAATCATATTGTGGAAGTAATGAGTTTATCGTTCGATAACCTCTCTACAAAGCCGCGCTTTGATGATGGTTCCAAGATTTCGATAGCTCAATGAAAGACCATTTTGAATGTGTTTTTAACATGGAGTATAGAAACGTTTGAGAGGTGGAATTTTAAATGATTTTTGTTGTTTTGATTCATACTGACCAACGTCGTACTGAGTTTAAACGTACGTTCCGTTTTAATTCTCATTTATTATTTTCAAATTGATGTTTGTTTACCATTTATAAACGAGGATTTCGTTTATGTCAGCCATAAATTGGTAAAACCATCATAATTTTATTCTAATATCATACATTTACTTTCATGAAAAGATGCTTAAATGTGTTCAGGGAACCTTAATAGGATTGCGTGTTTACGGTTTTGAAGGAATTAAATATGACGCCGTATGATAATGTTGCCAACTTGCATTATTGTTACTAAATAAATGTAATATTTAAAACATATTTATTTTTCACATTCTATATAATATTTCTAAAATAAGTGCGTTTGTGATATATCAGTAACTATATCCTGATTAAAACCAGATAATCTTCTTATAAGAGCGTGTATCTTTTCTACACGATGTACAGTCATATTCCGTCTCACACTTAATGGGGTATTCCTCTTCTTTCTTCGCATATTTTTTTTTGGTGTGGTATTCTGCATTGATAATTATAGTTTAATACAATTCACCGTACAACATTTTTTTTAACATTTTAATGGAGCTTTCAACCAGATTAACGATGAAAAGTAAAGTTAAAAAAATGCCGTATTGTTTTACAATTATTAGTTTGCATATGTTTTAGTATATTCGGCAATACATTAATTTTAACGATGTGAAATTGAAAGTACATCGCGAAAATAGGTGATATAACGATATACACACTAAAAATAAGCCAAGTAGATTGATCATTTTATGTATAAAATATATACAATTCACCACGTATCCGCATTTGCAATCTTGAGTTTATCACGCGACGAGGATCAATCTACTTGCGTTATTTATAGTTAACTGGTATTTACCTGGTACACACACAGTAAAATTGTATTACCGAATACACTGAAAATATGAAAAATGAACAACTGTTTTCAAGTAATGTATACCAGTCGTTATATTTTAATCAATACAAACTAATAATTGTCAAAATACGGTATTTTAGAACTTTATTTTCTTCGTCAATCTGGTTGACAGCTACTTAAAGTTTTTAACCCCCAAATTTTATTTGTTCCATTTTTTCTGAACCATGCTTTTCCAAGTTTCACTCTAATTAATCCAAATTTTAAACAAACAACACTTTTTAGTATGTATTAATTTATAAATGCATAATATCTACACATATAATAGTTTATAACATGTGGGATCAGGAATAAAGAATATATATATATATAAAAACAAGTGATGTCATCATCCTTCGGAAAACGAGACCAATTGCAATCTTATGTAAAAAGCCTTTTTTTTAAATTGTCAAAGAAATGGTTAAAGGAAATTACAGTCTTTCAACATATAAATCATCTACAATGTATGCTTAAATGAAAAATAGAGAAAATGGGGTTCACCAGTGAAAACGAAAACTTCCTGCTTTACAATAAAAGGTACCTCCCTTTTTCAGAAACGCCATACCGAATTTGAGATTTTTTTATGTGAGCATAAAGCTGAGTTAAATGGTAAAAAATTATGAAATTGATAAAATATGAGGAAAAGCTTATAATAAACTTATAAACATATTTTCATACATACACTTGGGAACTTTTCTATCGCATCACTTTTCAAACTTGAATACCTCACTTATGAGTAAAGATATTGATTTAAAATTTAAAATACGATCATTTGACTACATTCTATGCAAGCTCACGATACAATCATTCATGCGTGACGATTGGACGCTTTGCCACGTGGGGTAGGTGTGGTTCCATATTTTTGCACGTGGAAATGGTGAAACGAGATTTAATTCTTGTTTTATTTCAATTTAATTATTTAAAGTTGGTTCTTACACAAGGAAAACATAAAATTAATTTACAAAACAATATAGCTCGTATGAATATTTAGGAGTGCAATGCACTTTGCATTGTACAGGCTATGTTTCCCACTTGCTAAAGCGTCCGATCGTCACGGATGAATGATTTTATCGTTAGCGTGCACATATTGTAGTCAAAAGATCACATATGCAATTTTAAATAAAAGCATTTACTCATTACTGAGATATGTAATTTTTAAAAGTGTTGCGTTAGAAAAATCACCAAGTGTAGTAAAAGGCGATGTACATTTTATTCTAATTAAAATTAAATTTCATAATTCTAGGTAAGTTTTTACACAAGAAAAACATAACATTCATTAAAGAAAATCAATATGACTCGTATGAATATTCAGGAGCGAAACGGCTCAATCGGCATGTTGCAAGTCGGTCAGTTATTAAGACGTGTAAGTCTCCTATAGAGTTTGGATTAAATAGGCAACTATTCAACTAAATAGGATATAATTAAATAGTATTCATTTAATACCACGTTCAAGATATGAGAAATCGCAATTGTGTAAAGGGGTCAACATGAGAGAAATCCTTTCGATCAATTCATCATCTTTATATTCCGACCATGTCTATTTTGCTAATTTGCGGCGTCCTTGCCACAACAAAAACATTCATGTGAATCAGGATAGGCGGTATTTGACCAGCATCACAAACTCAATGCAAAATGAGTGCCAGTGAAAATTATGATACTGCATTCATTTGTATAAAATTAAAGATCAATTGAGCGATATCTTTAATGAAATAAGAATAAAGATGAGTCGTTAAGCTGTCTAATCAGGCACTAACTTGCTTACAAATGTATTCTTCGTTTAAATGTTGTAGAGTGTGGGATCCATTAAGCATTTAGAAATTAAAAGGTAGTTTTAAAACTTTAAAGTTTTTTAGGACAAAATCCAGACTACTTTTCATATTGCTATTCTTTTAAAAACTTACAAAAACAAAACATGATTCAAAGGCTTAAAGGAAAACTTTACAAATGTATCGTTTGCATTAAAAAAAATAATCGTCTATGTCAAGGGCGAACATTTGCTTTAATATCGATGATTACAAGTGTTTTCTTCTTTTGATTTTTAGCTAAGTGCCATATTACCACATAACACATACGACAGAAATTCTATGAATTCTTTTTATAGCAACTTTAATCATGTCAATTCTCAGTAATTGTCGTTTATATAAGTTTAAGAGAATATAGTTTTAAAGTCCTCAAGGTGAGATTTGTGATTACCCTTTTTTTGTGACGTCCGGCGTACATCGTCAAGATTTAGCTCGTTCAGACACTAGGGGCTACATGTTTCTGCCAATCTTGTTAAAATGTGGTCACAGCATCTAGACCGACTTTGAATCGGTTTCAAGTTTCGTCGAAAAAGTCACTTGGTCAAATCTTAAGAAAACATCGTCACACTCTAGAGCTATTCAATCTTGCCGAAACTTGGTGTGAATGTTAATCACACTTTTTCTATGATGATTTCGAATCTGGGACAATGCATTCTTTTACTATGTGACCATGTTAAATCAAAACGGAACGTTGTTGAAACTCTAGAGGCATTATATATGATTCAGTTTTGATGGCACATACTCAGACTGTTTATCTTTGAAATATCAAAAAGGAATGCAAATCTGAGTCATGAGGGTCGAAACACCAGTGCAGCAGGACACATCTACGAGCAACCTCTTCTCCTTTCTAGAGGCCACATTTTTAGGTAAATCTTAATGGGATTTAATAATGATTCCTTTAAAATATATTGTTCGATTTCAAATATGGGTCAACATATAAATATTGCAAACACCTTTTTATACCACTCTTAAGGCCACTTTTATGACTAAATTTTGATGAAACTTGTTTAGAATAACGATATTTAAATCTGTACAACGTGCGTCTAGCTGGTTAACCAGGCAAAATCTTAATTAAAAAACTCTTACCACTCCAGTTGCAACATTTAAGCTTAAACACCCAATGCTTTGCATTGACCGTTCCAAGGCAGTGACCCCAGCTTTATTCTTGTATGCGTCTATGCTGTTTTGAATTGTGCTGTTTTGTACTGTTTTGACAATTGGTCACTTGCCTTAAATAAAGGACTAACTACTTGTATATAATGAGAATGCAATACTGCGTCAACAGCTGGAGTTTCACTTCTTTATATGGATAAAAACATCGTCAAAATGGTCATCGTCAAAGTAGGAAGGCCAGGTTAGAAACTTGATCACTTGAAATAAAAAACATGATCTGTAAAGTCTTTACACTTCATTTCCTTGGAATCAGATCAGCGCTCAAAGACCAAGATGTAACTGTGGTCATTGTTATCTTTGGTATTAGAAGACAGGTCGTAGATAAATGTTCGTATGTTACCTAGTTTACTGGTTTAATACAAATGCATAGAGTTTCATTACTTATTTATAAATTTGTTTTGTGTCACAAAATGTGAACTATACTATGTAATATACGCCGAAATCTGCCCTTCAATCCGTCCTTCCATCCATCCATCCTTCAATCCATCCTTCAATCCATCCATCCATCCATCCATCCATCCATCCATCCATCCATCCATCCATCCATCCATCCATCCATCCATCCATCCATCCATCCATCCATCCATCCATCCATCCATCCATCCATCCATCCATCCATCCATCCATCCATCCATCCATCCATCCATCCATCCATCCATCCATCCATCCATCCATCCATCCATCCATCCATCAATCCTCAATAAATCGAGCCATTACTCGACATGATATTGATTAACAGTACTACACGCATAAAATACAATTAGGAAATCGTTAATACTCCAAACGGTTTATGTTTATGTGAATAACATTCCGATCCTCAACAAAGTAAATACATGGCGATTTTGTTAAAGATATACAGGGACGTTAAAAGAAACACGTTGCACCGAAAGTTATTGAATTATGAATTCTTCAATAGACATCAATCCCTTAATGCAAACCGAATGTCAGAAAATGTCATAGTCGTTATCAATCGGGATGTAGGTGTAAATATTTAATGTGCGAAACAGAGCCATTGACGTATGTTGGATACATCAATGGTTTTATCCATTCCAATTTTTAAGAAAAAAACAAGAAAAAAAGACAATTCCTTTTTGAGATGGTAAAAAGTTAAAATAAAGTTCGTAGCATTATTTAAAATAAGGAAACTCTGAAACGAGCATTTATATTAGTTCCTCATGATAACGGGATCATATGTTTGCGTGTCGTTTTGAAGCTCCTAAAATTAAACACACACATACACTCACACGCACACACCTGCGCACGCAAACACACGCACACACATTAACGGAACAACGGTGGTGACAAAGTCAAATATACACAACTTTTGTGTAACCTCTTCAATTTGTGCAACCTTACATAAGGATCATTTTGCTTTAAAAAGTTAGCACACGACTGGTAGCAATACCAGTTTCCAATCTGTATGGAAACAAAGTTAAAATATGTCTGCTTTAAAATAAGTAATAGCTTTTCTACTTCGTATTTCATGGCAGGTTATGTACCATTTCAAAGATTGCAAACCTGATCCATCAAGACACAAGCGCTAAACCAGGCATCCCGAAGTACAGACTATTTCTGGATTGATTAATTAACTCAATATTTCTCAATCATAATTGTAAATCTCCGGGCATATTTTAGGATTGTCTGCTTTAAAAAAACAAGGGGATTTATTTATTCAACATACAAAACCTGCCTGTATTGTCAATACGTGCATAAAATTTATTGACTAATAACAAGTGCGGTTTAATAAAGAAAAAAAAACACTTTAATAAAAAACTGCAACTTTTGTTTCAAAGACATAATGATGTAAAAATAAATTGGCGGTATATGTAATCCCTATATTAAATATTATTAAAATGAGCAGGTCCCTCGGAAAATCGGAATCAATACATGTGCTAATTTACAAATGAGCCTGTGCTATTCGCTTCAATCAAACAATAGACAAAATATAGTGCACGTAAAAAGCAGCAATAATTGGCATATTATGATGAAAGTTTTGTATTGGTGTAGGTTTGTTCTTAAGGTACTAAACTACACTCTTTCGCATCAATTGTTTTAAAAATGATCGCAGACTCCTGATTCTGCGATACTATTGCGCGTGCAAACGTAATATAAAACTTTGGAAATTTTCTACCAATATTGAAATACGTTCTTATTGAACTCCAGAGATCATGACTGCTTGCACAACACCCGCTGATTTATTTTGGGAAAACACAATGGAGCATATGACCTTGAGCGCGTTTTTCGTTTCCAGTATTGGCATTTAACATGTATTATATTGTCAAGTTGATGTCAGGAATACCTAAGCCTTTTTAAGCCGTCAATCGCATGTTAATACTATTAATATTTTGATTTGTGTATGCATACGCACGTATTATTTCGTTATTTGTGTTATTCTTTTTTCTACATTGAATTACCTTCATGCACAATCTTCCGGTATTTAGATGTTTATATAGCTCTACAAATATCATTCATTTTACACCTTGTGTGTGTATATATCAGAGTTTATGTTCAGGTCCTACTAGCCTCTTTACGAGGTCTTTGTAGCCCGATCTGGCATTTTACCCCTTAACTGTCTACCATAGCTAAATATTAAAACGGCCTTCTTACATTTTATGACACAGGACATGAATAGACGTTTGAATAATTCATTTTCAGCCGATAATGCAATTGCGTATGCTTCACGAATCTCCTATTGCTAAGTGAGGATTGACAATTTGATAATGCGATAGCAGTAATCACATAATGCTGTGCCTATACATATTTAATGCATAGATGGAGTTATGACGCTCATTGGTGGGATACAAACTTTTACCGTATTATATCTTGCGGACATGTTTCCCAAATGTAGTTTGAAACAAGCTAAATTTAATTTCCCGAAATGTGTTCCTGAAGTTCTCGTTGGATGCGCTTAATAGGGCTATACTGAAAGAGTATTCGAGTATTCTGAACGTGTATACAAGCGTTAAAAATAAGCCGTTTACCGACGAACACTCACTTGTAGACAATCTTTGATAGAGTAATAGCCTCTTCTTGTACTTAATAAGTTTATAACTTTGCTTTATGCAAATTACCAGAATGAAAAATAAGTACATAGTACGTGTCTTAAACGCATTTGAAAAGGTACACTTTGGTATCATCAATATCACCATCATCATCATCATTATCATCATCATCATCATCATCATCATAATCATCATCATCATCATCATCATCATCATCATCATCATCATCATCATCATCATCATCATCATCATCATCGCTATAAACTAAAACAGTAATTAAAGAGGCAAACATTCACAGTATCAACAGTCATTATTAATGTTATAAACGTGCCATCGAAAACATGTAAGCGGAAAAAAATTCCAGTAACACCAGCATAGCTCTGATGCAAAGGGTGTGTGTGAATTCGATTTACGGGCGCGTTTGATGTCTTTGATTGATTTATATATGAATGAATGACTTTTTCCAACTCAAGATTGCCACCTAGGTTGGCAATCATGTAAATATTTAAGATGTCGAATGCTATTTTCATTCCTTAGTTGAGTTACTGGGAAGATATAACTTCGTATATTGACCGCACAAGATTCATAAGCAAAAAGAAAGAGAACAAAAAGCAAGTTTTCAGAGCAATATAAAGAAATGAAACTCCAGCTGCTGGAGCAGTTTTGAATTCTCATTATAAACAATTAGTTGGTCCTTTATTTAAGGCAAGGCAAGTGACCAATTGCCCAAACAGCACAAAACAGCACAAAACCGCACAAAACAGCACAATGCAAAACAACATACATAACACATAAATGAATAAAGCTGCGGCCGCCGCCTTGGAACGGTCAATGCAAAGCATTGGGGTTTAAACCGGTTTTAGAGCGCTCAACCTCACACTTGGCCCATCAATAATCATGATATATTTAAGTGTAAATAAATTTTAACCTCATATCATTGTAACTCAAAAAAAACAATAATAAAATGGAATAAAAACGCATTAATTGTAATTACCATTTAATTACTCAATGGTAGGAAAGAGACCAGAGCAACAGAGCTGCACCTTTTTGAGGAACGATGAAATGAAACTACGAACAAGTGTCCACTACATTCCGTATCATAGAGAAAGATTTAGGAATATAGCTTCATAGAGTTAATAATTCAGATCATCATCGCGCAAATACAGGAAGAAACAGCAATAATGGGTGTAAAAGTTTCATATTACATTGCTTGGTTGTTTATGTGACTGCAAAAAAAAATAAAAATAAAACAAGAAACATCTGTCAGATAGAAAATAAAATGAAAATAGAACGCTATAAACCCAATGACATATGCATGTAGATTACAACTGTGAAAGTTGGTCGTATGACTTCTTAAGGGGTGTATACAGATATGAGCTTAAGATTATCCCGATTATCCAAACATTAACAAACATCAGCTGAGCGTTCAGTCTTTGGAAGGATAATAAACAAGGACATATCCGAGTAGTCAAATTATTAGATGAAATGAGTTTATTTGAGCATTTTTTATCTACACTAACCAATTAATGGTAGGAAAGTAATTTCACAATTGGATAGCAATATTCCTTGTAACATGCATGTTACGGCGATAGCACGAAGCATTCAATTACTATGCAATTTCAAAGTGTTTACTTATGGCATTATTCATACCCGGACTATAATAGATTTTACATTTAAACTAAAAGTTCTTATTGCTTAAGCATCAATTATATGAAAGGAGCTTACAAGTATGGATTGTCTGTAAATTAAATAAGTAAACGTAATATTGAGACATTACGGACTAAATCTATGCTCGCGATTAAGTGAAATATGGCATCCATTTATTACCTAGATTGCAGAAAAAAAGTTTCTTTGAATTGTCATTGAAACTGATTCATATGTGTTCTTATTTTTTATATTTATGCTACACTAAGTTTATATTGTTAACCCTTGAACAAAGAAGGTGATATATCCGAGAAGCGATCGTCTGGCATAGTTATTGACTCTATTGGTGAATACACATATAACAGCTACGTAGTCCCAGGGCCCACCAAATCGCCAAATGTGTCCAACGCTGAGTCAAAAAACGTTTATATTGGCTTTCCATTTAGTTCTTCCGTTTTCATCATGGCATTTTAAAATGAGATTTTATGGTTTAAGTTATCTACCTCATTAGCTAGGACACAATACTACGTGTTTGCGTCCGAAGATATAAGTTATAAAAATAATCCCAAATGTCTAAAAATTTACAGAAAACTCTGGAAATACACTAAATCAAATAAATAATCATATATTCCAGTGCATAACGTCTTTAAAAAAACGCGTGCTTGTAGATACCACACCGTTCAGTATTACTAACTTGAGAACATGTTTGCAATGCGTATACCATATCATTTCTCGCATTTCTCGCATTTGGGTTTTAAGAAATATATTATTAAGTTGTTCATTGACACCAGAGATCAATGGCTAGCATTTTATGAACGGTAGAAAGAGACTTTTAAAAATGTGCACCCACGTAAACTGTGCGAATTTCGATTTCGTTTTTTGTTTGAGACATTTAAGCGTGACGCATAAGAATATGTACCAATTCCACTGATAAATTACTTTAGGCATAACCAGGTGTTTAACTTTGCAACAATTAAAATTATTGACAATTTCGCTAACTTAACCAGATGAGTTTGTTTTCATATAAATATTGCAGGAGAAATATATAATAATATATATGTGTGAAAAGCACAGACGTTTACAGATCAACATCTATTGATGAAATCTGAATCATGTACACTGCGAGGCAAATAGTCAGATAGAAACTTGTTAATTCCGAGATAACAGTATGACTAAATATTGCTTTATTTGCACAAGTCGTTATATATATATATATATATATATATATATATATATATATATATATAGTATATATATATATATATGATAGAGATATATATATATAGAATTATGAATATATATATAGATATTATTATATATAGATATATATATATAGATGATATTATATTATATATATACTATATATATATATATATATATATATTATTATGTATGTAATAAATAAAAAAAATGTCACATGTATGACACATCTTTTAACAAATATAGAATTTTTCTGTTAATGGTTAACAGACTTTACCACAAATCTGTACAACTTTTCCGTATACTGCTGTCATGAAGTAGTAATAGTTTAGAAATATCTGCAATCTTATTTAAATGAATATTTATTTAAATGAATTCCCGATGTCCATATACATCCAGTTTAATTTCCCGCTTGTGTACTGATTAAACGGACGTCAATGAGTTCTCACATGCGCTTTACAGTAATAGAGAATAATAGGTTAGTGTTGATTATAGATTAGGTTTATCATGCGAGGCTTAGAAAACAAAAAGCACGAGCCTTGGCGAGTGCTTTTTCGTTTTCGTGCCGAGCATGATAAACCTGATCTATAATCAACACTAATCTATTATTCTATTTATCCCACTTTTAAATTTGTAAACTTTTTTGTTTAAACAAAATTAGTTTTACTGGATAATTTCGCTGGATTTATGACGTCATTTCGTCGAAAAATTGACGTCATTTCCTGCCGTTGATTATAGATGATATTTAATCAACGGGGCTTTAATCAACCGAATTCGCTGTAAAAGTGGGATAAAAGATAATACGAGATGGAAGACGGCATACTTATAATATATATTTATGATGAGGCATTAAAAAAGAATTTGCAACAATTGTGCAATCAATACTTGATGTTTCAGATTAGAGTTTCGGACTGTTGAACAAACCTTTATACAATCTTCCAAAACAGTTTCTTTGCAAAACTAATTCTGGTCCGTTGCTTATGGTATTGATCGGTGTGGAAAATATGGTTTGACCAATGTGTAAGTTAAATGCGACCTGTGTCTGTAAACTCGTTTTGCGACCTGTAATTGCACCCTGGCATGAGAGCACTTACCCGGTCCTTCTGTGCTACCTTTTGAACCGAATGGGCCAGGAAATTCATGATATCAAAGACACTTTGACCAGGTTTCATTGATAGATGTTCGACCATTATCTTTGGCTTCCTTTTGACCCTTTTCTGTGATAAAGAAGGTAAAATATACACGTTTGTTCACTTAGGTTCCTCTTATGCAATCGAATACTTATAAATGTTCAAGGGGCATACACAGAATTGGTAAAACATCTTTATTGTGAACAGATTCGCTCAAACGACACGTTGAAACAATTATATTTTTGTTCAGCAACTGATAGGGGTAAATTATCGGCGTAAACTTGTTCGTTTAGAATGCCATTGAAGAAAACATTTGATTAAAGACACTATTAAAAATTTAAATGATAGCTATTTTATTTACAATCAATATGATAATATCATATCATATGTACATATTGATGTGTTTGTTTGTGAATATTTCATATCACATTTTCGATGTAATTTGTGAAATTTAATTATTTACAGTTTCTTAAAAAGTGTATATGAAAGCAATTTAAATAATTGCATTTTTCATTCTCTCATACGGGTATGTGTGTATACGCCCAGAATTTGTATACTAAACAAATGCTGCAATTTTTTATAGTTTTTGCGGGAAAGCTAAACATTCAATACAACTATTTGTGATGGCGACATTGCTTATATTCGAACCGAGCCAACGCATTAATATCGTAACCTTCAGGGAATAAATTGAAAGTTTTAGTGCTTCATAATGTGAAGCACTTCATTTAGTGCTACCTGAGATATTCACTCGTCTTGCAGATAAACTATACTGATACAATCAACAGAACAAAGCTTCCTATATTTTGTATATGGGTATATAACCGAAGATGTCAGGAATCGGGTCGCGTCCATATCACCAAATACACATGTTGGGAACTGAAGGAGACAATTACCACATTATTCTTAAAAACGTTTTTGCTTGCTAAGGACGGGCAAAATTTTGTTATTGAATGATTAAAACAATGATCACATGTAATATCAATGGACATAAATAAGATGCAACATATCACAGAGACAGTCTGTGTATTAACAAATGTATAAAATAGTTTGAAAAAAAAATGTTTCGGTCATAAACTGTTACAATATAGTTTATGTGCAAAATATAAAAACACCGACAAATCTTCCTTATTAGCATCGATCTGTGTAAAGGCATTTACTCGTGCATATCGATAAGCCATGCTCAATTTCAAAACACACATTTAATCATCGCCAGGATGTAAAAGAAAGATTTTGACAGACAGAAGTATAGATCATGCGGAAAGTGTTGAAATCAGCAGATGATGAAAGACGTTACAAACAAATGTAATATAACGATACATAAACCTTATGTGATATGGTGCAACAATCATATTGCGGAAATAATGCGTTTATCGTCGGATAACCTACCTACACAGCCAAGTATTGATGATGTTTCTAGGATTTTGAAAGCTCAACACATTTTTTTTGAATTTTTTTGTAACCTGGAGTTACAAATGTTGGACCGATGAAATTTAAGGTGATTTGTTTATATGTTGTATCGTACTGTGCTTTAACGCACTAGGATGTCCGTTTTAATTGTAACTATGTCTGTATTATTTTACAATTAATATTTGTTTACCATTAAAACAAGAGGAATTAGTTTATTTCAACCATGCTTCATGATATGATCATAATTTTATTCTTATATCATTCATTTGCTTTATATGAGATGATGCTTAAATGTCTTAAGTGAACTTAGACAGGATTCAACATTAACGGTTCTGAAGGTACTGGATATGGCGTCGTATGTTACTCTTCCTTACTTGTGATTGTTACATAACACATGTAATATGTTTAACCCTTTTTCAATTTTCACATTTTAAAACACGTTTATACAAAGAACTGCGTCCTGTACGTGCGTGAATATATCCTGATTTAAACATAGGCATCTTCAGATAACAACGTGACTCATGCCTACACGATGTGTTATTATTTTCCATCAGACACTATAATGAGTCTGCACAGCGCCGCTGATTCATTTTAAAACATACGCTAGGGATTTGTTCATGGTGTATTATGAAACTCGAAGATATTTGCACGGTTTTTAAGGTAAAGAAAAACTTACAGCAGGCAAGTTGCTATGACTCTTTATTTCTTCCAATAATGCATTGCATTTATGCGACTTTTGTATTTCTATTACGTTTTTCTGATATGAGTAGGTGTCTTTACAGATAAAAATACAACAACCACAAAATAATACATGGTATAAGATAATCTAATTTAAATTCATAAATATAAAACATTGATTCAATGCAATTGCGCCTTCGTGTATGAACTGGGCGGATAGTAATTTGCCAGCGAATGGAAAAATTTCCGACGACACGTTAAATAAATGTTCGATGCATCACTGAAACGGAAAAGCGAATCAAACTAGACGGTTTATCTTCTGTTTTGGGTCGCAGCTTAGAGCCAGGACATTGTTAGGAATATGATCGACACAAGCTGGGAACTTTTTATATTCGGTCTAAGGTTCACGACGACCCAAACTTAACCCACTTTTGCCAGATACAAATTCTTAAATTAAATTTAGAACAGCGGCTCGAATGACATATTCTGCCTGAGTGCCATTTCAATAAGTTTAATCTTAAATTCCCATTCGAAGCAACATATAACAGACTTACATCACAAACAGGAAACGCTCTTTCAGTTAAAGGGATGGTCAAGTTGACAATAAGGTATCAGAAGTAGGAAACGGAAACTCTGTGTTACATTATGATAGCCCCGCTTCTCTTGAGCCTCAAAGCATCAAATGACTTGGGTCTTGTGAATTTACATACTCTGTGAATAATAGAACTTTTCCCTTAGATAAGGAAGCTGTAATGCATGGGTATGGGGACCTGTTTAAGGCTATTGGATTGATTACTGAGACATCCTCAAAATTGCATAAATACATGTAGTCAATGCCTTGAGACGTGTACCAGAAGTAGTACGCTACCGGTTAAAAGGCGATCTCCTGCCTATGGAACATAATACAAATATAGCAAAAGTCTCAAAACCGACTGACTGGGTTTATTCACTCTTCATAGTTAAACAATATAAGACTGAGAAACAGCGGGTTTGTCAGGACCCAGAAGCATTAAACGATGCCATAAAACGAACGCACTGTTATATGCCTTCATGGGATGACGTGAAGGCCCGAATTGCCAATGCTACGCATCTTTCGTTACCTGACATTACGCATGCCTATTGGGGTGTTAAACTGGACGAACAGTCTTAATTTCTAATGACAACTAGCACCTAACCGCCTTGCCGTGTTGGGAACGGCACAGAGTAAAGGGATAAAGCTTAACCCGGAGAAATGTGTAATTGGAGTAAACGAGGTACCATTCATGGGCAACTAATTACCTCCACTGGACTGAAATCTGATTCGTCTAAGGTAACGGTTATAGAGAATTTGCAGAATGCAAAACTGGAAACCCTTTTTGGAATTGTAAACTACCTGCAGACGTTTTCTCCCAATTAAGCGGATATAACTGCTCCGATGGGAGCATTGCTCAATGGGACAATGAATTATAATTGAACGTCACGCAAAATGATTCATTTCAGAATATGATCCGTGATCAACGTAAACAATACCGTCTTATAATGAAACATTTAGAGGTCATCTTTGCAATACAAAACCCTATCGCCTATCATATACGTACAGCAGCTAAACGTTATCAATCATTGAGTATTTGTCTATATAAATGCATTTGATCTTTGTAGGTTATTTGATAATTGTTTATCACCGCATTATTGTGTATTCTTATTTTCAAACAAGCTTAATGTAACCTGGTTCCTGATTCAGTATATTTATATATGCATCACTCACATCAACCACAAAATGGTATAGTTACAACTCTGGAGGCCACATTTATGACTATCTTTTACGGAAACTTGAACAGACTGGCGATATTTGAATCTGGATAACAAGCGTTTGGACATAAAGTAACCAGGTCAGATCTTTAAAAAATCTGTTCACTCCAGTTGCAACCTTTATGACTATGGCTTTATGAAAACCTGGTCAGAACGTTCATATTGACACTATGACGGCCACTCTATGAAGTATGGTCAATTTAGAACCAGGTCGATTCTTCAACACAACGTGTCAGTGAAGTCAAAGTGAGCCCTGAATGGCTACAATGCCTGCTTGTTATTGATATCATTTGTATTAGGAAACATGCCTTAATCCCGTTCGTCCGTCCGTCCATCCGTCCGACAATCCATCCATCCATCCATTAAATCTAACCATCCCACTACATGATCTGCAATGGAGTACAAGACGCATAACACAAAATAAAGAATTGGATTATACTTATAACTGTATAAATTTAAACCGATAGAAAAGCATTCATATCGTCCCCAAACTGAGCACACTACCCATGGCGATTTGGTCATAGATATACAGGGACTTAAAATGAAACATGTTTAACCGATCCTTAATAAGTGCCAACACCTAATGCAACCCGAATGTCACATTATGCCATAAATGTAATTTATCATACCAACGCATTGATATCGGCCTGATATAACGTTGCCTGATATATTTTTTATATCATGGTCAACAGGCAGTACGTGTGGAGGATGGTCATATTAATCGGAATCAACTATAAAGTAATCATTTTTTGTAAAATCGATTCAGATTTAACAAAACACACAATTTGATACCAAGATGTAATATATTTTAAACATAAAAAACAACACAAACAGCAAAAAACATATTTTACAAATATTAAGCGCGCGTGCTCACGACGTCAGTATTAACACGTTAAACGACAAAAGTTATATTCTTTCCCGCTAAAACTGCATTTGTGAGTGTGTTTCTTTCATTATTTCTTCAAAATCGGGACGTAGAGGTATGATAACAGAAACAGATGTTACTGCCTGAACTTTTTGTAATATATCAGGCTCGGCACGAATAATATAAATATATATTATTCTAAGCCTTGCATGATATTTTGCAAAAAGATCAGACAGTATAATGTTATTTTCTATTTATTTGGCAGTAGGTGTCAAATATCTGATGTTCACTCTAGCGTATTTGACATTAATTGTGATTCATTATGGCTTTATCCATTCCAATTTTTCTGACAAAAAGGAATATAATAGCGATGGTTATTTGAGAACATAGTGTGAAGAGTATTACCATGAAAAGAGCAGATATTCAAGTCTTTTGGGAAAACGGGATGCTTTGTTTGCGAGGAAGTCCGTAACATTGCAATAAAAAAACAAGAAACAAACGGTGGTAACATAATCACAAATAATCAATAGATTTGTCTATAACCATTTATAACAACTAGCCTATTAACCATGAAGAACAATTATCACCACAGCACAAGGCACTACTAGAATGAAGACAAATGCATCTTTGGACAGTTTAAGCCGATTGAAACAAAAAAAGCCGCTTCTCAGGGGAGTTTTCTCAATTTAAGAAAGAAAGTGTCAAAAGATAAACAGACACGTAATGTTATTCATGTTGCGCGTTTATCAAGGCAATGGGACGTTTTTTGTGCCCACATTGTCAACCACAATTCTGATTACGCCGTCGACCTTCTCACATATGTCAGTGCCTTAAAATATTTATGTAATGTGTAATGTAGAATAAATGTTTCAGACTTGAATTGTGCGATGGTAATTTTGGCGTAAAGTGTGGGTAGCATTCCTGGATGAACTTGCTCTAATGCGAACCTAACGACTGAAATCACTTACCGGTCAGACAACTGTACGTTTGGCACTATTGCATAAAGTTGGATGAAACCGACTATTTTCACATGCAAATGCTTCCAGACATTTGAAACCACTTATACTTTCTCAAAATAGCCAAATTCCGCATGGCATTCATTTTAATTGTATTCAAATGACAGCCGTGATACTTGGCAAGACATACTCGGACTTTGCATTAATTACTATGTTTGTTATCCATAAGCACAACGATTCATATTTGCTTTCCATGACAACCAAATCATTAAATATTCTTATTGTAAACAATTCAACACTTTTTATCTCCAAAAAAGTATTCATAAATATGTGTGATACATAATGTTAGGATACAATTAAAGGTGAGACTAGAAAATGAATATTGATATTATTAGAGAATTGTGTTTAAAGAATATTTTGATATTTATATAAATATTTCTGGTGATAATTTAATTCTTAATTAATAACAGCATTTTTAAAATATACCAATACCTTTGGCACACGTTCTTCGACTACTACTGGTGTTAATGACAAGTGCATGGCTTATACGGGCTGATACAAAATTCACTCCATATTTTATTTCCAGATAATGAAAACATGCTTCAGTTTCTAACTTGCAGACCGGAACCCTGGTTATTAACCGATGATTTTCAATGGCGAGCAAATAAACCTCAACAGCGTATGTAAATGAAAGTACATTGAAATCTCGTTGTTTTTTATTCATCAATTATTTACAGCAAATCATTAAATTAATTTACAGCAAATCATTAATGTATCCCAACGCTAATATTTAGACCAACACTTAGTACTGCTGACAAGGGGGCAATGTGCAATGGTATATATTTGTCAACAACATTTATTTAAATGTTTATTTAAATACAAAGGTTTTAAAAAATTCGATAAATAATTGAGCTTATCATTCGTACCAGAACATTACATGCAATTCCAATATTGAATGCACACTCTAAAGTAGTAATACTGTTGAATATGTGACTCTTCTACCACTGTAAAATATGCATCTTTCTAATGGCGTTTATCGCAATTCGCACATTATTATTACCACAATTCAATTATATCAGACTCCATAATTCACATTTACTTTTAATAAATTAATTTTTAAATATTAAACGAGGACAGCATATCGACAGGCTAGTTGGTTTAGTGTCTAAAATCGTTCTGAAATTTAAACGTTTCTTGTGGATTTCGCTTCGAAATTTAAAATCACGCATTAACAATGAATATATTTCATTAGTTCCCTTTACATGTTTAAAGCTGATTATTTTTTGCACCTTTGTTGTATAGACCTCTGTTCACCGTAAATGCGTTTTGTAGATGCTTACCACGCAAGAAACCGCTCCCTTTAAATGAAAGGTGTTCTAAATATAAAATGGTGCAAAGTCGCCTATATTTGATGCTTTTGATCATTCCATATATCTGTTAATAACATTGCAAATGAGGGGTGTTAAGGGCTTCTTAATATTTGAGCCATTTTAAATGGCTGTTAATTATTTAGAAACGACAGCTCAAGCAAGTGTTCGATTATTACGTTTTCTAGAACACCCTCAACATCAAGTGTGTGTTCCTAATCCAATAAAATCATTGGGGAACGACAAGTCCATTTTCCCTTATGCAAACCAGTTATATAAACAATTATAATATGTAGTGGGGAATAAAAATGATTTGTCAACAGCAACAAATGGAAAAGCTAACTAATACAACTGTCGTAAGCAAATTTATTGAAATTATATACGCAATGTTTAAACCAAATTATCGTTAATACTTAAAACAGCATATCGTTTGCATCTTCGAAAACAATAGACACGTATTAAAAAAATTCATTGTTCTTCTCTTCTCGCAGATATAAATTTAATAACAACAATATATTACTGACATTTAGAAGAAAAGTGTATCCAATACAAATACAATTTAATTGGATACATGCTTTCATTGGACTCCGAACATGCAACAATCGTGCACTTCAAACAGTTTTCTTCTGCACAACAGTGCCTAATGTAAATAAAATTATCATTGAAGAGTTACTTGGCGAACATTTTATTCCTAGCAATGTTATTGTCCCACTTCCCATTTCGAAATGCGATGATCAGGTTAGGTGTTAACGTTTTTCATAAATACTTTTCCCAGTATACATCAACGGGCTTTTTGGTCACTGTCCATTCATTTCCCCCGAAATGTACGTCATATGACAGATGATTACATTAAAATTTAATTATATATGTAATATATTTTTTCGGACACACAATTACATTAACATGGCACGTTTCATTAAAAGATAAATGCTGGAGAAAAAAGATATGATCATATATTTATTTTAGGCATTTATAAGACGAATCAAAGTGCATTTCCACATAATTCTAAGGTGATATGTGAGTTCATTTACAATGGTATAATGTATGTCGTCTGGTTACTTTGTTTTGCCGGTTTTTGAGGAGATTCGGTATGCCCCACGAGACCTCAAAAAACGTAATGAGAAATGACGAGCTGATACTGCGACAGTGGTTATCACATTTGGCATTGTCTTTGGACATGAGCCGTGCTCTGTGAAAAAAGGGTTTAATGCATGCGCGTTAAGTGCCGTCCCATGTTAGCCTGTGCAGTCTGACAATTGGTATTACAGGTGCCGTGATTCATCTGATGGCTGGCTTTAAAATGCGCTTGAGTCTAGAATTGCCTTAACAATGAATGAACAAATTTTGTAGTTAGCATCAGCTAACGTTTTGTGCGCATAACATAAAATGAAATAATCGTATGCCACACCTGTCATGTTTATCAAACTTAAATCGTCCTGGTAAACTGAAAATGATAGAAGTAATACATTCAGCTCGTCTTATCCACAATGAAAATCGATTTATACAAAAACACTACCTATAGATGTAATATGATATGGGAAAGAACGGTTACAACAACACGTACGCTATACTTTTTCCTGGTTACTCGCAAATTTACTTTTCGCACTGCTTTGCAATGGCTAAAATTATTTGGAAATCGATCTTGTTATGAACGTAGGCATAAAGGGGCCATAAAGGGGTCATGGCAATATATTTTTTTAGAGGTATGTATTATGTGCAAATGCGATAGATATTACACGCGAATGCTACAGCTATGACCTGAAAGGTATTACTTATAGCATGCGCACGTAAGATCTAGAGGGTGTACATATTTAAAGTTATATAACAGCTAATGTAAAAAACGTTTAAAAAAATCAAAGATACATTGAAAAAACAATGTACTAAAGCATTACCAAATACTACGCATTTAGGGTTAAAAAAGAACAAAGGCATCGACCGGATGAGCGTTTAAAATATAATGATAGAATAATTAACAGCACAGTGCGAGTGACTTCAACAATTTCATATGGACAAGACACACATCGAACCATAAATTTGTACAAGCATGTCCTAAATTCTTATTCGCAATAGTACCTTCCATTACACGACATATGCTACTAATTGTTTTATTATTATTAGTGGTTCAATAGACATTAAATTAAATAAAGTGTAACGAATTGTTATAAGCATCAGGATCAACATTTATAACACGTATTATTACATAAAATCCATTTACACTGATCGATTTTTTTAATAGTTTGTGACTATAGACTTTTACAGTTAAAAGGTTCATTCCGCAAGTTTATTGCGATTTGTTTTCAAAATGCTTTTCCTTTTTTTCAACGAATACAATATAAATAAATACCTAAAAATGTTCGACATGGTTCGACATTTCCAAGAACTTATTGACGAGACACTGTACACGCAATGCGCAATATATATGCAAATGAGGTTTAATTACGGAGTGCTACGTTGTATCTCGATCATAAAACTTAATAATTATGGTGAAATGACAACGTAAGAATCGTCAATCGCCCACTTATACAATAGTTAATCGTATAGGCTTGTCAAATGAGTATGCTGACCAAACATAATGGTGCATTAACCGGGAAGCACTCCAAAACCCTCAAAGTTGCATACAGAACGCTTGCTAGATCGGTTACTGCGGGATATAACGTGATTGTAAACAGTAATCGGGCTGACATAATTTCTGCACACACGCTCCCTTGAGGACCAAACAATTACTAGGTATTCTCGTACTTCAATAAACTTTACGGACAGAGCACGCTCTTAGTAATATGTAGTTCATCAAAACGTAACGTGTTTCTGTAAAGTCTTGAGTTTTGGTCAAGATCGTTTTGTTATGGAACAAACGCAACAGTTCAACACAGATACGATAACAGTTGCATTGTGTAGACAATTTTGCGTCACGATTCAGATTTTTGATTTAGTCCTTACGGCGTGAAACACCTGCTACACTGCGTCTCGGTCCTGTCTTATGACTTAACAGTGTATCGAACATTTAAACCTTTAAGTTTCGTCTTATATAGTACCGCTAGACCATGGATATGTTCTATGTAAATTAAGTTTACATAACTTAATAAACGTCTTAATGTGAAAGATGATTACAACGAAAATGAATAAACGGCAACAAAACGGTAAGTGACTTACCTTCATTGAAACCGAAACGTTTACAAAGAGACGCTCGTGAAACGAGTTCAACGCATCAGCATGTGAACGCTTAAAGCTTTTTGAATACATAGAATGTTACACAACGATTAAACTTGAACGTCACCTGTTGTATTCTAACAGTTAACAAAATATTGATTTCCAATAAAAACGTGCTACTGGAAAAAAGTATAAATGCATCAAGTACAGTTTACGTTCTTGTCTATATAAATATATATTCGATCTACTACGCAATTTAATCTTTCCATAGCAATGATGAACTACACATGAAGCTACATTAAATGCTACTTGTTCGTTTGAAATAAATATTTTGTCTTGATCCAGACTGAACCCCGTACGAAACAAAATTACCAATAATAATTATGTTAATTCTGTTCAATTGACAGTACCTTTTACATTATTGTGGTAGTTTATTTCTTATGATGCCTACGCAATTGCATTCCAAGCTGAATAATTCGTATATTCGTATTATGTTTGTGACAGTATTCCCGTAATAAATTGGATTACGCCTCAATAAATTATTATTTAGAGATAACTTAATTATAAACTTTGTTTGTAATTTTATGTATACATAATAAAAGACTCCCTGAATATACTATGTCCTCGTTTGAGTGAAACTATGAATTGTCCATTGGACGATTACTTGTGTATTGTGCGAAACTAATGTTTGGTCATTGTACACACAATACTGTCGATAATGGTATGGCCTTATTATAAATTATTGATTCATTTCCCCAGATGACTTCCTGATGTAATATCAACCCGATAGGGCTAATATCATTTATGAATTACACTCTTTGGTTGATAACCTGAACTTTTCCTGTTCTTACATATTACTGCCTATGGTATCTAAGACGTCGCGTTTTGCAGTCAAAAAGTAAGTCCATACACGCTAGACAACCGTGCAGATAGGTCACAATTTCTTATTGTTGCGGGCGAGGCCCGTTTAGGTTATTACATGTTTCGTGTTTATTATAATATTTATTGAACTTGAAGAGCGTTTATGTGGAAGATTAATCAGCAACAATCAATCTCAATGAACATTTGTATGATATTATTTCACCGACTTTGCGAAATACTACAGAAATCAACGCTCCCAATCCAGTCTGATATAGCTGAGGCAAAGTCTATGGAATCATACCGCATACAACAAACAACAAAATAAATTTAAATGTATTGAAGGCGGTGACTTTATACCTTCTACTGCCATCCACATTAACTGATATGCGAGACTTTCACCACATGCAACAAAGCACATACTATGATAAATAAGACACATGTTTATGCATGCGCAAGGTAAGCGGTCAATTTGAAAGAAACTCAACATAGTAAAATAATTAAAATGATATATTGACATGGCGTGACGAATCATCGTTTTTTTACATATATGTTATAGAAATGTATTTTACTAATTTGTATGGTCGCTTACCGATTTCGAAACTAATGTTAATACATTGCGCTTTGTACAGTTTGATTCTGTAGCTCGATTAAAACAAACGTGTCATGTGGGAATTTGAAGACTTGCGTTCGGTTTGCTGACATTAGTTCTATATAGCACACTATAGTAATTGAAAAGCCAGTATTCCAATATAAAGACAACTAATAAAACAATACACATGACCAATATATGCTTCTAACTGATAATACATACAATACAATACGTTGCTTGAAAACATTCCTATCTTTAACATAAACAATATTTTCAGCTCGTTTTCATTGAAAGTACTAACAACGATAATTGCTTGCGATGCGACGGGATACTATGTTATTAAATTAATTACACATAACACTAGTGCACATCGATACAGATTAACAACAAAAGAATATCTATTAAAACGATCAGCATAAAAAGATTGCTTCACTTCAAATACTTACGAGGGCGAACTCAGATTGTATTTTCAGCCATAACAATTCTTAAACAAGACACGACGGGATTACATTATTTGTATGAACCAAGTGTTTTACTAAAATGTTTTTAGTAACAACGTAGAAGGACATTGTAAGTAAGGAAGCAAAACATCACTAAAGACGTACACACGTGCTTTAAATACTGCTTCGTTTGGTTAATAAACATTATTTAAATTTGATACAATTTAGAACGTTAAAAACGCCAAGCGATGAATTAATTTGGCAGGATTGTATTCTTTGCGATAAATTTTGTGACAAAACTAACTCACGTATATCAAATATTGCTGTTAACCCGTAAATAGTATATGAATTATGTTAATAGTGGTTACTCTGTTTGCTTTTTCTAACTCTCTAAAAGATGCTTTCAATTTATATACATTGTTGTCAACGCGTAATCAAGCATTTGCTTTTGGAAGAAATTGTTTGCAACGAGTTGCAGGCACTTTTGAAATCAATGTTCACAAAACGGCTGAATAATGGGCGCCATCTGATCTTGAAATTACTATTTTTTTAAACATAGTTTTGACAGTGTAACACATACTAAATACGACAATTTTATAAAAGTAAACTTCATATTGTCCTTATTTATAGACGTCAACATTTTTTTAATTTTTACGAAATGCTTACTTTAACTATACACATACTGATAAGTATCTGATGCATTAATTGCATTTGACCGCAGCACGGTGGTATAACACTAGCATAAATAATTATGCTACAGCGAGTATTTACGATTTGTATTTTAACATTTTATTTTCTCGATCTTAAAAAAGTACATAAATATGAAAAAGAATGAGAAAACACTTAATTAAATATAATAAACAATTTCATGAAAGTTGTTTTCTTTAATAAAATTAAAAAACGACCAATTCTATGCCGTTACTGACATGGTACTCGTATTTCTTTTACACCCACAACCATGTCAACATTTCGCTTAAACACATGTTCATATAATATTGGGTATTTCCCCAAAGTTTACATGTCATTTACTAATGAACGAGTGTTTATCTTAATAAAAGAACCTTATTATATTTAATGGGCGCACTTGTACCAGACGAATAATGCATCGAAAATGTATATATTTTGAAACATAAAAGCGACAAACCAAATACAATGCACATATAAAAGAGCATAGTTAATATATGTCATTAATGCATTCATCAGTATTACAACCAATCACATGGTGTTTACAAACAAATACTTTTTAATGTGATCATTTTTCATCAAATGACATGTTGTATGCGATGTTTTTATGAACGTTAACCTAATTCGCTCTAATTAAAAGCTAAACATCAGAACGGAAATTAAAATACAATTCATACATAACATGTCTAAGATAACTAGGCACAAATGGTTAATTGAATGCGTTTTTATTTCTAAGAAAAATTTGTTTATTCCATGTTCATTATTTTTTATCAGAAATAAATCAATTACAGATACATGTTTATACCTCAGGGACAGAAAACGGACTCTTTCATGAAGGTTATCTTTCAAGCATCACTCATTTTCACTTTATCTGTATGCGAAATTTCATTTGCGAGGAATGGTGTATCTGCAAAACAGCCTTCATAAATCATAAATTGTCAACGTTTCATTAACTGAACTTAATAATCTACGAGGGCAATCTAATGTTAAACAAATTTCAAAAATGTTGCTTGTATGGTCTCGAATTTAAGAAACAACACGAGTTAATGTAAAGTTTCAATATGCATTACACATACGTCGAGCTATAATAACGGTTTTGACACAGAGTGAACATTAAGGCGTTTATGAAAGTTACATCACTAATTCATGGTATTTCACGGTATTTATGTTGATTTTGTAGGCAATGATTGCTACAAAACATAATGTATGTTATTATATGAACGGTTGAGCAGCGACTGTAAAACTATACGATTTTCAATTGTAATTAAATAATTAAAGAATGCTACGAATGCCAGTGAATTATAAAACTATTGAATAATTGTGAATTATCTTAAACAAATTCATCCTTAAACTAAGCAGCATTTCCGAAATGTTCCATCCAGTAACTAACATTCAAACGAAACCAAACAATGTTTAGTTTCCAGTACAGCTTGCATCTAGCAATGTATGCGCCTTGCATAGTGTGCATCATTGTATCATACGATTATGCATCATTTGTATAAAAACCATATATATTTTTTAAAGACAAAAGACATTTCCTTCCCGCTGCACTAACCATCCAAATTGAGGCTTAAATATTTAACATATTTGTATTGTCTGTAAAAATGTATGTACACTTCAAACGTTGCTTCATCTTCAAAACATCCGTTGATCGATTGGAATGAATTTCATAGTTTATATTCGATAGGATGGCTTACAATTTCAGAATAAATGTTAAACTAGCGCTTTTTTGTATGGACACAAAGATCCACGTGTTATATCTGAAAAATTAAACCGAGTCATGGATTCATGTTCAAATTGGTTAGTTTACAATAAATTATCCCTACATTTAGGGAAGACTGAATGTACTGTATATGGACCAAAGAGAAAATTAAAACAACTGAAAGATTTTAAAATTAAATGCAATGGGCATACAATTGAACCCACAACTGCTGTCAAAAATCTTGGTGTTAGTATTGATAACACATTATCTGGTGAAAATAGCGTAAACAACATTGTTAGCAAATTAAATTCTCGTCTTTAATTTATGTATAGAAATGCAAAGTCTTTAGATACAAGGACTAGAAAATATTTATATTCTGCCAAGGTCAGTGTCACATTGCCTATACTTGTTCCTCTTGGTATCCAAGTTTAAATAAAGGTCTAAAAGAAACATTATAGATATGTCAAAATAAAATTGTCGGATTTATATATGGAATGGGTCCTAGAGAAAGTATTAACCAATGTTACCTGTCAGACATGTCATTGCTAAATGTTGAGAATAGAAATAAGCAATTAAGACTGAATCATGTATTTGAAATTGTTAAAGACAAGTGTCCATCATACTTGAAAGACAATTATGTATTTGTGAAAGATACCCATTCATATTCAACAAGGGCAAGCACATACCGTTTTAGAGTGCCCAAATGCCATGGAAAAGGAAATGATATCATTTACTACAGCGCAATTAGTGATTGGAATGCTTTGCCAGACACAATAAAGAAAATTGATAATAAACATAAGTTCAAATTAGCTGTTTAGAGCTGTAGTCATTATGTCAAATATATTATAGAAACATGATTGTAACAACTTACATGTATACTCAAATTATCATGGACTTATTGTTCATAGTGTGTATTATACTATAATAAGTATAAGCTAAACTGGACCCCATTGGAAATAAGCTTACGAGCTTTCATATGCAATCCTAGGTTTTTACACTTTAATGTATAAGTTATTTCATTTTGCATACTAAGTTCCTCTAAAGCCGTGAATTTGTTTCTATAATATATCAAATTACTAGTATTTGCTGAAAATATGTGATAACAAATATATGTGACATGTTTAACTGTGATAATCAAGCAATATTATATATACCATTAGAGTATCATTAAATCATATTTTATGTATGAGGCAGTTGCTGATCTGTTCCCTTTAAATCTGTGGTGATACGCTTTCTGAAGACTTTTTTTTGTCTTATCGCACTTATGCGTTCATTTTCATTGTTCAATCTAATTTCAGTTTATGTATATGACAGCTTTTATACCATAGGTTTAGATCAGCAGCAATCTCACAAATACTTTTTATTTCACAAATACTTTTAGTTAAAATTGTTATGTAAGTTTGAATGATAACTTGTATATTGTGTGTTTAAAACCTGATTAAAAATTAATCAATTAATCGAAAGGTACATATATTTGATCAATAATCGATTTTTAATTTAATATAGTCCAAATCTCATTACAATGCAAAATATGAATTCGAGCGTCGGGATATTCAATTATTGATTGACAGGATAAATAACATATGTATAATAGAATAGAATTGATAAAGTGTTTACATTGAAGATAGGCAATCAATAAATGTTCCATGCAGTGAAATTTTAATATGAACAAAAAAACACATCGATCTACATGTGATTGTTTACTTTTGTCAACCAATCTATGTACAAACGCATACCATTTTTACAAAAGCCAATGAAAACAATAGCGAAACCAATGCATCAAATCGAAGATCCGACATCACTATTACGTCTGTATTTGCTTAAAAAGTTTGACATGATTAGGTGCATTAACGGTTGTAAGTGATTTGTTTCGCAAAGTGACAATTTAAAAAATATATTTGTCGTAGGTATGGACAATAATAATGACTTAGTCCTGGCTTAGAAAATGAGCAAAGCATATATCTGTTTTGAAGGATTTTCATCACCCATGCAAATCGGTAAAATAATACACTTTTGAATCGCTTTTCATTGATCAAGATGTTAACGGACGACTTATGACCCAGTGATCAGGGAAAAACTGTAAAGCGCCTTTAAACGCACATCTCGAGTATAAAAAAGGGCGCTGTATAAATGTGTAAAATGAATTTAAAAAAAAATAATATGAACAAAATGCTCATACGATTTAAAGAAAAACAGATAACATTTTGATGAATAAAAAAACAAACAATAACACGAATCAGTGCCATATGAACTAAATTAGTGTTTAAATACCACGACAAAGGGTGTGCTTTTTTTATTAGCTCACCTGATTGCTCATGTGAGTTTTTGTGATCGGTCTTTGTCCGTCGTCTGTCCGTCCGTCGTCCACATTTGGTTTGTTAAAACTCTAGAGGCCACAATTTTTGTTTGATCTTCATGAAACTTGGTCAGGAGATTTGCCCCAATGATACCTCGATCGAGTTCGAAAATGGGTCATGCTGGGTCAAAAACTAGGTCACCAGGTCAACATAAAGAAAAACTTTGTAAACACTGTAGAAGTCACATTGTATGCCCAATCTTCATGTAACTTTGTCAAAATGTTTGTCTTAATGATATGAAGGTTGAGTTCAAAAGTGGTTTTGGTCCGTTGAAAAACATGGCCGCCAGTGGGCGGGGCAGTTTTCCGAATTTGGCTATAGAGAAACCTTGTAAACACTCTAGAGGCCACATTTCTAGTCCGATCTTCATAAAACTTGGTCAGAAGATTTGTCCCAATGAAACCTCTATCGAGTTTGAAACTAGGTTATGCTGGGTCAAAGACTAGGTCACTAGGTCGAAAAACAACATTGTAAACACTGTAGAAGTCACATGTTATGCCCAATCTTCATGTAACTTTGTCAAAATGTTTTTCTTGATGACATGTTGGTTGAGTTCAAAAGTGATTTCGGTCCGTTGAAAAGCATGGCCGTCAGTGGGCGGGGCAGTATTCCTTATTTGGCTATAGAGAAACCTTGTAAACACTCTAGAGGCCACATTTCTAGGTCCAAAGCTTACAAAAACCTTGTAAACACATGTAGAATATTAGCATTACTTGCAAATATTTGCATTGCAAAAAACCCATGCAAATGGACAGTACTCAATCAGAATTAGTCATATGCTCACACTGCAAAAATAAAAAGAAGAGAACCAATCTTAAATGCTCTAGAAAACTGAATTTTCAACTACCGGTAAACAATGATCAAGGCCTTGTGAAAAAGGTGAGCGAACTTGGGCCATATTGGCCCTCTTGTTGTAAGATACTTATTCATTTACCAAAGACGGGTATACTGTTGGGAAACCCCATAATTATTGGCAGTATTATTCATACGTTGTCATGCATTGTCAAATTATTGACAATCTGTTCACTTGGATGCACTACTTTCATTGTATTTCATTGTATCAGTTGACAGAAATACTCTCAATTACATAATGTGAATTGCCTATTGCCTTTACCATGTTGAGTCTAAAACAAAGTATATCTGTTGATAATAATTGTTGATGATACATCGATGATGATTTTATATAACAACGAATATATCTGGAAAAATAGGTTGTCATGTGCGTGTCACTTTTCTACAGTATTGCTTGAACTTCTTATTTTATAGAACACACAAGTAATACAGGCTTTACAAAACCTTTTTGCGAAACATGAAGATTGGTGTTAACGACATGAACAACAATGCGCTTAAAGAAGTTTTCATATAAAACGCATCAATTACTACATGATATTTCAAATTAACGTAGTTAACTTTGCCGTAAACACACTTAATGGAAACGTTTTACAAGCCTATAACGAAAACAAAGAAATAATAACATCAGCATGTGTCTGTTTACTGTTGGTGAATCCGATACTTTAAATTATTGTATGCAATTCATCGTAAAAACAATCTGCAAAACGTAGAGTATTACATATAAATCAATGATACATACAATGTCCAAACACCAAATCATAATTAACAAGCAATCACTTACTATTTTCTTTTAGGCACGCATTTCAATATTTCACACGACCAGATCAATAAGCAAATATGTCCCATATTCCGCTCCTGCAATGATAATTAACAACACTTATTTTTACTGACTTTTTCTGTTGATGCCTTTCAATGAATTCAATACCAAGGTAAATGCATCTAATTTATATGTGTTTGTCTTGGCGAACGGGAAAATGAAAAAACAACAACATGCGTACAGATAATGGATATGCACATACAATGAGATTACTGACGTGCAATACGAACGGATAAATTAAACTCATTGTGCACTCATATTAGTTGTGCACTGTTTATATATTTGCATCAAACGGATGATCGTTGATTATCTACAAAACGTATTTAAAAGAATACGCATTCTCATCACATACTGACATTTGTCTACTTCGTAATAAGCTTGGCTTCAACTGATTAATTAATTCAATTACATTAATGAAAGCTGCTTAACATTCGGATATGATGCCTAATAAAGTCTCGTTTTAGGGATTTTATTAACGAATCAGAATGGCAAGTAGCCCCCTCGAAATATGTTATATAAATATAATTATTACATAAGCCCCCAGAGAACTTTGCCCTGGCGCGTATGCAAATGCAAAACTAGCATAATGGATCTGGCTGTCTGATCCATATACCAAGCCCCATGTTTGCGTGTTATCGAGAGAGTCTAAATTGACCAACGAATGCTTTAGACGAGTTAATAATGTTACAGATGTTCTCCACCAAAAAGCTAAAATAAATTACTTAATTATGTAGCCTTTTATACAAATTTTACTATCTATAGGGAATTTGCGCAGAACTTATCTTTGATGAAAAGCATACAGTAGAGTTATAAAAAATAAGCCGTTGACTGGTTATTCTGTTATAGTAACTCAGTATGCGTGTGCCATGTTTGAGTGTAATCTTACGGCTCTGAATTGACCAACGCTTCAGACGAGTTAATAATGATACAGATTTTCTCCTCTGCAAAGCTAAAATGCATAACTCACGTACATGTATGTATCATTAAATGCACATGTAACTATCGAAAGGATATTTTCGCAGAGCTTATATTTGATGATAACCATGCAAGGGAGTTGCAAAAATGAAGCAATTGTATTCTGTAATTTTGACTCATATGGATTTCATGCAAAAAATTGTTTAACATTTATTCTTTAAAACAAAACACTTAACCATGATTATTGCTTTGTGTAAATCGCTATATTCAAGTTTAACCAAAATACCATATTATCACGATGCCAATACGAGAATATCAAGGAAAAGTAGCATGCATTAATAACTTAAAGAGCCACATCGACTTCTGATAAGGTATGATATTCTTTAATATAAATACTATGTTATAGTGGTAAAATCGCTATCAATCTTTCAGGGACCTTTCATAGATTGCAGCTTTTTAAAAAGTGTGTCATTACATGCTTTGAATTGATCAATCTAAGCATGAGATCTAAAAAGCTAGAGTCAAAACAATTGGCCATCCGTGCTCATACAATGAGTGATGTATTTTATACTTTATTTAAGGAATCATCTTAGTATCACAAAATATAACGACAACAACACAACTCTCCAAATTATTCAATAGTTTTGCGTAGCAGCTCTTTAAAATTTAAAGGTTTTTAATTGTCAAAAGATGCATATAATGGAAATTTTAGAGCATGGTAAATGTTAGGTATTACTGTTTTCTTACAAATATCATAAATAGCACGAAAATTTGCGAATGTGAAACATTTTTTTTAATTTTGTCAATTTACCAAAACATGAAAAGGCCACTTCAAATTCCGCTCAATGCAAGCACACTATACATAACCAGTACCATCGTAAAATTTTACTAAACAAATGCGATTTTTTAGGAAAGGGTATGACTCCGACTGCATCGCAGAATCGCAAAGACAGGCTTGTGCAGTTGAACTATATTATGATTTAACAGTAAATTAATAGTATACCAGAGAAACGAGAAACATATGCAAAGCAGGAACATGCATTTTTATATACCTGTCAAAATGTATGATGATTAAATCAATTTCGTCAATTTTCCTCATTTAGGCCTCTTAATAAACATAGTCGCTTGTAAGGATGCTGTTTTTTTAGTATGTTCCAAGAGACGCGATCGCGATATTGCTTACATGCACTCGATACAAAATGAATTGATAACTCAGAGGGGGTAATCACGTGACAAACAAGATGGCGACGTCCATGCCGAGGCAGGTATTTTCCATCGTTTTATAGACTTTATTACTTGTATTATAATTTTTAATTCCGCTCACTTTTCAGCCATAATAGGAATATAGTTATTGGATTTTATTTCAAAGTAATATTGGCTATATATCTCGACTTTACTCGGTGCGAAATTTCTTAGCGAGATGACCTCATTAGGGCTACTTAGAAAATTTGCGGCGAGTAAAGTCGAGATATAAAGCGAATTCAAATAGGAAATAAACGCTTATCACCTTTTTACTGATATGGCTGGAAAGTAAGGGTCATTTAAAAAATAACCAGAAGTACTAAAGGGTATAAAACGGCGAAAAATAACTGTCTAAGTATGGACGTCGCCATCTTGACTATCACATGATTAACCCCTCTGTAACTGTTATTTAAGACTTTCACATTTTTAAATGTTTTAAAAGATGCAACAGTTTGTTTAATACAAAATAAATAAATGCATAGTCACAATATGTTTGTACAAGTTTTACTTAGCAGAAAACGTTGCTTAAAAGTTAACTAAGTTGCACAACAGTGCTTCAAATGGCAGACAATTCCCAGTGATATAGTTTGATTCATCAATTAAGTGCTATTATATATAATTTTAGTTTAGGCTTCCACTATCGATTTGAATTGCAAATAGCGCGATTCGTAGCCTTTAGCTATCAATTATGGTAATTACGTGAGGTGTTGTACAGTTAGATTAATGGAATTACAATTACCAAATAAGGAACCTCTTACATCAGTATTTTACTTGATTGATTTGAATTTCGCTAAAGCTTTCAAGAAACAGACGTTATAAATATATCGAAAGGCTGACGGATGCTGGTAATGCGGATACTTTGATAACAGATGACACTTCGATAACAGAGAACAACAAAAGCCACGCGCTAGAGGTAAGTTTTTCATTTGTGTTTAAAGTTTTATCCTAAAGATAAGTTTTTAGACAAGGCACATGCTCGAGTTTATAAATGGTGTATCCTTTTCTATTGGGAAGAAAAACTTCACGGAAGAATGGTAGATTTTCACCCCCAAAAAAATTTAAAATTTGGTCGGAAAACAGCATTCACTGGATAAACAATTAACATTTCAACAAAATAAACCTACTTTGAAATATTGCATGCATTTGTTCCATATTCCAGCATGTAGAGTAATAACTGTGCTTCAAATATTGAAATTTTGATAGTATTTAATAAAATATAAACAACGACATGGCATGTTTTAATAGGTGGCATTCATGAAGTTGCTGACACTTTAATTTCCGATAAAGGACACTTCGGATAACAGAGAGACTTTCAACAAATTGGGCAAAACTCTTCTACCTGAAATGCATGTTATGTATATTATGGTTATTATTACCAAACATTTGAAGTACGAATCAATATGCACAATCAAGCGACACATTGGGAATCTATGCATAACTTAATTACAAACACATGTTAAATATAACCAATGGCATTGTTCGTTTACAAAAATCACATTGCTATTAATTAAAAATATTAATATAATAATTTCCATTTTTAAATAAAATTTAATTTTATTTTTCAAGGAATACTGTATATTTCACGTGACTACCGGAAATTATTGACTACATAATGAATTTTTTAAGTGGCAAATTGAGATGAAAATACAACGGATCATGTGGATCAACTAGATCGTGTTTAATTTAACTTATAGCAGGGCTCTAAATAACGGGATCTTTAAGAGGCAAATACAGCTTTGTTCTTCATAAAATCCCATGTCGTTTGTGCTCATTAGAATCGCATCATCAAGACGATACTAATTCGTAGCCACATAATTAATAAGAGCATTGAACAATCTTGAGCTCTGCTCATAGGGAGCACTTACTTTTGCACAATGATAACGTAAGCTCGAAGTGCGATTCAACTGACCCTAAATCACTTTATTGGTTGAGGTAAAAGAATTTCGAACCGCTGCTGATATTTATCTTTAAGTGGCAGTTTAAGCAGAGTACGGCGGCATACATCGGACATAGTTATGACGTGCGCACGTCATAGAAATAGTTGAATATATAGAGAATACTAGGTTAGCGTTGAATACAGAGAAGTTTATGTTGCGAGGCTTAGAACGCCGGAAGCGCGAGCCTTGGCGAGCGCTTTCGGTGTTCGAGCCGAGCAACATAAACTTCTCTGTATTCAAAGCTAATCCTAGTATTCTATTTATCCCATTTGATTTTTTTCAACGTGACATTTAACATAAATAGATCTAATAACCTTTACAATAATTTTAATTCAGTCATAAAGGCGCTTAAAATCTAACAAATGTAACCATGCGTAGTGATATACATGTATTTGTTCTGGTACGCAAAATAGTCTTTAAAAAATTCACACACAAACTGTAAAACAAGTAAAAATATCACCATATGCCTACATTCAATTTTACGCAGTATGCGAATTTTAATACAATACGATCGCGAAAAGATGATTTTACTTTACTATAATTCATTTTATTTTCGAAAGAAAATGATCAAAATCCAATATGGCGGCGATTGCTCCTGACAAAATGCTGTCGATGTCAACATACATGTACACCATCGACGACCTAGTTCTGGCTACCATAACTTTAAATGTCGCTTTTTATGATTTTTGACTGGCGCGACTTTGTACAGGTCTGTCAATACTAAATAAACTGTACGCTGAAGTTTCTTTAGCTATCGACGACCTTGACAATTTTGACGAGTAAACAGACCATTGCAGCGACTGACACTTTATTTGACAAAATATACAGGGCAATACGTTTTCCGACTTCGTATGACGAATTTAAGGACGCGCAGAATGTGTCTTTTATATAATGTTATGGGTATGCCGTGTGTGATCCGATGCATCAATGGCGCCCATGTTAAAATAATTTCCCCGAAAACAGGGAACGACAAAAGTACAAACAAAAATCAAAACACGTAAGAACTAGTATCTTACCTTTAATTATCCTTTAAAATCCATCTAATAATCCATTTAACTCAATAATTGGCGATTTTGCATCTAGGGTCTTTAATAATTATTTTAGCATAGTTAAATAAAGACCCTTATGCGATTCTATCACTTTATTCAAATGAGTTTATGAACGCGATAAACTTTCTTCTTCGTCACACGCTACGTCATGTACATTACATTACTGCTGTTCAAATGAACCGGAGCAGTTTATCTAATAATAGCCGTTGGTAAACTCGGTTGCATTTGCAGTTTCTGCATACAAACATAATTATGTTTAAACTTGCACAATATTTTATTTATCTATGGCAATGCCCTTATTGTACGAAAAAATAATTTAATATACATGTATAAATACACAAAGAATGGAAAACATTCCAGTACACAACAGATAAATGAGTAGAAAATACCCGTGTACAAAATGGGACGTTCCCAATTCCAGTGTGGTGCTATTTTTACCATCTTATACTTCACACAGCTCTATGCCTAACGTGAATTAAATAGGAAAGCAAACATAGCAGATTATTCATGAACTGTTCGATATTTGTATGGCTTGTTGTACATTCTTAATATTTAAGTTAAATGACAAAAGTAGATCTATATGCTTTGGTTATAAACAATGCACATTACACGAAATAAGGAAAATGTGATCAATTGACAATTCAGATATGTCGACATACAGTACATGTAGAAAACATGTGAAATAAGTCGCGTTTATAATAAATCGTCAAAAAAATGGGGAAAATGACGCAATAAGTATGTCATTTTATGACGCCATCAATCAGCTGATTCATTATACGGATGGCGAAAAAATATGTCATATGACTAGATTTAAAGGTTGAAGGTCGTATAATTTTGAAGCTTAAGTGAAAAATCATTTAGTGGTAAAGTAATTATAAATAAAAAAATAATAAAACAAAAATCGTGTAATTTTATATTTTATTTCAACATTTCTTTTGATGAATATGTCATATATATATATTTCTGCAAAATATGCACATTTTCTTCTTATGGGTGACCTTAAAATTCGATCAATGAACCATACAATATCGACCTTATTTTAGCGCATATCGCATGACGTCATTTAAAAAGTAGTCCGTGCACGCGACAGGTATATTCCACAGTGTTGAATACAAGCAAGTATATTCCACAACGTGTTATACCGTCAATGTCGCGGTGAAAATGGGATAAAATATTTTCTATGTTATAGTATTTAACTATTTCTATGACGTGAGCACGTCAAGGCTATGACGTGCGCACGTATAACTATGACGTGCGCACGTCATATAGACTGTTAAATAAAATATGACCTATGTCCCCTTTATGCCACCGTAGCAGAGTGATGTTTCGTGACATATGATCTATTATATGAGTAAGTGACTATATTACCTTTATAAGGGCATAATTATACATGCTTTAGATCCACCGTTTCGCTACAAGGATCGTTAGTTAAGATTGTTTAAGCTCGTGTACTATGCGAAGATCCGGCCGTTGGGTCACTCGAAAATTGAAAATATATGGTCATATAGACGGTATTTATCAGACATATCGAATTAGTTTCACATTTGTTTTTTTTAATTTATACAAATTCCTAAGCATATTCACAAAGGGATAAGAATTTTTTTCGGTTATTCGTTTTTAATTTACTTCAGTACAAACATTTTTTACCCATTGCCTGCTTACTATAACAGTATTACACAGCGAATTCTGCATTTCTGATTCACTAAAAAGAGCGTGTTATATCTGGTAAAAAGTGTCGACAAATCGGGAATAGAAGTGACATTGTAATTGAGATGATCGATTAAAGAAGTGTCCATGAAAAGTTGGTATCCGACTCTTTAAACATTTGAATTTTCTCAAATACGTTAGTAAGCTAAAATGCAAACTGTTGTAACGTTTATGGATATTTTGAACTTTTCTTTCGAAAAGTAAGAACGTTCTTGGATTATTTCTAAGTATTTTATTTTGTTGAAATAAGTACTGATCATCCAATTCATGCTGGTTATCGATGGGATTGTATCGTTTTTTATTCAGTCCACCGTTTTTTCTGCGAATTTCGTTCTTCGCAATACGAAGCGCTGTACCATTAATCGACCAAACAATATCCCTTGTCTGAAAACCGAATGAACAGAACATACGTGCAAAAAAGCTGAAGAACTCTCCTCTCGCGCGTGACTTTTGTTGTTCTCTGTTATCGAAGTGCCATCCGTTATCAAAGTTTCCGTATACCCGGCTTGTGACGGTACATTTACAATGAAACTATATCTATATAAAAACGTTGAGGCGAATAGGTAGTAAAATATGGATGTTTATATTTTTATTAAACATGTGTCACCTAAGTATCGATTGTTCACTTTTGTATGCGTTCTTGTAGCATTTAATAGAAGGAAAATACAGTACGGGAAGCTCAAAAAGACACGGTATTGAAACAAAGAAATAAAAATAAAATTATCGTGCCCACTATGAAGTAATTTAAGCATTAAATGCTTTGAAACTACGACTTGCATTGATTCATATCTATACAATCATTTCGTATTTATAACGAATGAGCAAATTAAATGCGCACAAAGTGCAACTTCATCTGCACCAATCGGAGAGCAATCTTGTTATAAAATAAGGTAATTTATTTACGGCAATGAACCAAATGCCAAACAGTGACACACATAACAAATGCACTAGACAAACACACACGTACATTACCAACGCACAATCGCGTACAGTCAGTGCAAAAGCACTTGGGGTTTTATCTTTTTCTTAGCTCAAACGACACTTTTTACACAAACTTAGTTATTGAGAACGTAAGGTATATACCATTTTAACATCATTGCATCACCATTCAACTAACAAACTAAATAGCATTATAAGAAAATAATTTCAAAACATTCAACTAATCTATAGTTATTGACAGAAAAGTCTACACAATATTCCAGTAGTTACGAAGAAACGACGTGACTCAAACACAAAACACTCTCCGTCGGATAGGATATTGTACGAAAGTTAAAAATATTTCATGCAGCTAAAAGCGCAAATTCGTCAGAATATTCACTTACACAATGAAAATGTAAATTTAATTGGAAATAGGATATTGTATACATAAACAGGTATAAAGATATATGATAGACCGATAGATGTATTGATAATGGATGGACAGAAGGATAGATGAATTGGTGGATGGATAGATGGATGGATGGATGGATGGATGGATGGATGGATGGATGGATGGATGGATGGATGGATGGATGGATGGATGGATGGATGGATGGAAGGATGGATGGATGGATGGATGGATGGATGGATGGATGGATGGATGGATGGATGGATGGATGGATGGATGGGTGGGTGAATGCACGGATGGATAAATGGATCGATGGATAGATGCACAGATGAATGGATCGATGAGTGGATGGATAGATGGATGGATGGATGCACGGATGGATAAATGGATAAATGGAGGGAGGGAGGGAGCTTCATTTACATAAATTAATCAAAAATAACATCGTTGATAAATTACTTTATTTGGCGTGTGATACATTATAGATACAAACCTGCTTAAATTGAACATTGGGCGGACAAACTCACCTCCATATCCAAAATCCAGAGCATTCATATTCCATTATGACGATTTAATGCACACATACTCAATTAAACATTCAGTGATTTATTTCAGACACTTTATCGGGTATTTGTACTTTCTTCAGCTGAATGAACAGCATAATTACGAAACTCAACGGTAACATTATATTTAATCCGCTAATATGAATTAATCTCTAAGTCACTTTCAATTATTCAGTGAATATGAACATAAAACACAGAGTTTACTTTAGTCAATATTTAAACCTTTATTGCACAATAACAATTAATTTGAGTCCAGGTTTAAATAAATGAAATGATATGCTAAACAATTCAATGGTTTGAATATAAAAAAGGAAACAGTACGTACCAAATTTGAACTGCTGCAGTATTATACAACACATTTAAGTGAAGTATTACTTTTTTGAATTATAGCGTGTATGAAATACAATCAAGAGTTATATTAATAGTTTAATCCAGACATCTATGGTGTGTATTATACGGTCTAAAATGTACTTTCTTTTAACTTAAATATATGAACACACTAGATATAAACGTTATTTTAATCCGATACCGATATTAAGATTACAGATTTTTTTAAGTCTTAAGGTAACATGAAGACTTCAAACAGGTCTTAAAACATTATTTTTCTCTAACAAAATGTACGAAATAACATTGATTTAAATTGATATCAGCACGGAGCGTAGAGTCCGTGATATCAGTGAATTTTTCGGATTCAAATGTTTAATATGTTATGAGCTTGATTTCCCCAAATAATAAAAACAGTTATAAAGATAATAAAAATGCAAAACAATCAGAAAAAATATAAAAACATGATCGCCTATATATCCTTCCAAAGCACGAGATTTTCACATGGCATAACCTGCCACGACGGTATAGATAAACGGTGTCAACAGTGAAAGTGGAGTAGACGATATTATTAATGAAACAGAGCGTAGAATCTTGTCTACCTTAATTGTGGGACTAATCGAGTGCATGAAGTCATCTGGGACATGAATATGACTTACAAATCATGAACGCCACATCCTAGCAATCAATTTGAGGATTCGTCTTCGCCGTTCAATCAATTTTGAGGCAGTGCTACATATAGCAAAAGAACACGTCTCCTTCGACCTGGGCCTCAGGATGAATAGCAAAACACCAGAAGCGTCGAGCAACAGCTTAAGAAATCTATTAGATTGAATAACGTCATACTAAACCAAATGTTTAACAATTAGAAGTACAAGTGACATCAATAGAAACTTGCTAAATTTCATAAAAATAAACAGTTTGAGTGAAAGAACAAAGCATTAGTTCAGCAAAGAAGCAAATTTAATTGTTTAATGAAATTGCAACATGTGGAAAAACCCTGCATGGTTTCGAAACAGTGATGACTTAAATCAAAAAATGACAAACATATTTAAACAATCTCTGAGGAGACCGGTTATTCCTTGTTAATAAAGAGACATCAAATAAAAACAAAAAAATGCGATAAACAATTATATAACCACTTATTTGAGATGCCCCAGGCATTAAACAGAATGTCGATCTAGTCATTCGAATAGGACTGGGAAACGAGACAGATCGTAGGCAAATGTCATAATTACCTGAACCGGGTAGAAGCTCTTCCGGGGTGAGGAAAATCGAAATTTGTACCAATGTTTTCATCATTCAATAAAAATATTTATATTTATAATCCAATAAAACGATGTATATTTTCAAAGTGGCGGCAGGTAGCATAAGACTTTTTAAAAATCAACTCACAACATGCATTGATTGTGGTCTGACAGTATGGAATTATGGTAATTATACGAAACCTAAGTATATGAAAACTTTTGTAATGAAAAATGTCCCCATAAATGTATGACATAGCATCAAATATGAATTGGTGTGTTTAGAACGATAATCTCGTCGAGTCATTCGAAATCGATTGTTCAATTATACACAGAATATGTGCTTATCTGTTTAGAGCAACATTTAAGTTATTGTTAGATTTTATATAATAGTTGGAAAAGATCTTTTACAAATAAAAAACACTAAATGTAAAATTAACTCAAAATCCAAGGTCGTTTTGAGTAAATTAGAGTGGTTATTTTTGGTTATGTGTTAACAAATACACGCTAAGTATATAGCCCTATATATGGTTAACGTAATTATGTACACGTTTAAAATAACGTTTCATAAATATTAAGGAAAACGTTAGATATACAGTGTAGAACATCGGTTGACATCTTTATAAATAGCAGACGTAAGATTAATATGTCGAATTTTTTTTCCGGTCACTGAATGATGGTTAAAAGAGCTCGATTGGTCATTTTCGGCCCGGGTACTACTTACATGCACCCCGGGTACTCTTAAGTAAACTTAAATAGGGAAAATATACTAACACGTACACGGCTAATTTAGACTGCACCCTAGTTTTAATCCCTCCTAAAATCCGATGTCGTCGAACGCGCCACGGAATACGAAACAAAATTCGCATTGAAAAAAGGTCCTCAAAATTTTCAAGCAGTAGTTTTCATAATAAAGAGGCTATTTACAGAATATTGACATAAATATGAGCATAATTAATTTGAAAAAATAGCCGACAACGACTAATTTAGCGTTATAATTCCCGGGTACGTTTCAGTATATTTTCCGTACCCGGGGTACATTTAAGTATACTTAAGAGTACCTGGGGTACATTTAATTAGTACCCGAGCCGACAATGACCAATGGAGCGTAAATTGACCCTTTTCACAATAAGCCAAAAGCGCGAAGTCACGTGCCTCGCAGAATTCAAGAACGAGGCTAAACGTGTAGCCATTTCTAATTGTGCGTCGCAACGCCACATTTGATTTCAACCCTTAACGCTTTTGAAATTTTGGCTAGGTATCGTCAAACCAGATGAAATCTTCAGAATAAGCAGTTTATATATATATATACTTTCCATTTTAATTGTCAATACATAAACTACTTTTTATTGATTAAAGTACTTGTTTCATTCAATCGTTTGCACATATTCTGACACTCTTCGCTTGCGCATTTTATCGCGGTTTTTAATAAAAGATTTATCAATAATCTTGTTTATTGATAAATCTGAGGTTTAATGCCCCTCTCCCCTAATTATCTCGTAATAATAAGGAGTAATTTAACGCCCAATACTCAAATGTTTATTTCCTTACAAATAAAACATATTGTAAAAACTTTAAGTCATTTCTTCGAAATTAATCCGAAACTAAACACTGTTTAGATATTAGCCAGTCTAATCATAATTTAAAGTGCTTGATACCTGTGCATTTTTAATATTTTTAACATTTAATACTAAACTTTTAACGTCTTTAGCGGGTACCAGTGAAATAAAACTCCGTAATTACGTATACAGAGTGAACGGTAGTGTACGGAAAAACATATGTAAAACAAGAATTTTCGTTTGGCCACAACGGCTTTAAATAAAGTTTCGTAAAAATGCAAACAATTTGGAATTATGGCATAAAATGCTGTATGTTTATCACGCATAATCACTTATTAAGTGATTTCAATATACATGCAGTGACAGTTCGGACTGTTCCATATCCACCAAGCCGGTTTTTTATCACATGTATATACTATATTCTACAATATTATCATTCACTGTAAAAGAAAATGTGCTCAATATAAAATAGACTTAGTATAACATTTAAATAGTGTCATGTACTTCGCTTAATAAAATGCATTTTCTTATTGTTGATTCAACACACCTCTTACACGTTCGATTTTTTATGAAAATTTACAAAAAACCAAACACATCCATACTTTTGAGAATTGTAGTTAAAGGCATTTAGGTATAGTCTTTTACGGCTAATGTATATTTTTGATTTTTGCAATTATCGATGTTAAGTCTTCAGACCACAGTTATTCTGATGCTAATGGGTAATGGCCCTATTACAATACGAAATCAATCCAACAATTCGCTACGATTTATCACATTTATTGAATCGGGACGACTCATGACAGTCTACGATTCAGTTACGACACTGGTACGAATGAGTTACGACGAATCGTGGGGTTCGGTTGAAGTCTTGCGAATAGGGTCGCGACTACATTACGCTGCGTACGAAACTACTGCGACTGTACTACGAACGATGCAGATCGGTCACGACTACGCTAGGACTTGACCGAACGCACCCATGAATTAGGCGCCAATATCTATTGATATTGATCTAAATCGCGAAAATCTTAGCGGGCTCGCACCTCACTCGGGGTGAACTCGTGAGAGTCTTGACAAAGTCGTAGCTGGTTCGTAGACAGATCACGTGATCACCGATTTCCTGATTGAGTCACGAATTACCTACGATTCTATTACGACGCCCAAGAACGCACTACGACGCTGTTACGAGTCAACTGCGATCAAATTCAGTCTTTAACGTTTAAAAACTGGCCACGATTTTTCGGGAGCTCACGAGTTGCAGGTAATTACTTACGACCGGCCCACGACTAGCTACGAATGAGTTAGGACCTTCGCCGATTGAGCTACGAATGTCCCCGACCTCAAAATATTTGAAATCGGGACAAATCGTGGGGAATCGGGTCGTTGTGGAATACCCCTATAACTCGTATTCTCCGCCATTTCCATGGCAAAGAAAAAGACAGTTACACATTCAGCCTCATTATGAAATCCGACACGCTTAAATATAGCAAAAAATAGTAGGAGTGTTTGTATTACGAAACTGGTCGGCACCCTCTGCAATTATTTTTTTCAAATGTGGCGTGTAAAAATGGTTATAGATGAACCATTTAAGTTTGGTCAATTGATCGCAATTGAGATCCGTTCTTTGCTGCGCGTTTACATACATGTGAATAGTTGTTTTGATTACTTGTGAGAATGATGTAACATTTAGGTTATCTATCTAAATTTTAATCGATCGGGCTTATGCAAAGCACTTGAATATGTATTAAGAGATTTTCACATATGGCCTTGTTTATTAATATGCCCAATATACAAAGATATCAGAAAAACATATTTAAAGTCATATTATCAAGCATGGTCAACATTAAATAAGTTCGATATGTTAATGAGAACACAAAATAAAAAAGAAATAATTAATCTTTCGAAATATATATACAATGCAAATTGTTTAAGGAACAATTTAGACACAACTTTATTCATCTTAAGTATATTATTTATCTCAGAATAGATCTAAACGGTGTATTCTTTATCTCATTATTTTTATTTGCAATTGTCGTTATCAATTTTAAATGGAAATATCATATGTTATAAATCAGTCAAATCTGTATTATTCTTTATCTGATAATTTTTATCAGAAACTGTTATTATCGATGTTAAACTTTTAGGAATATATAATATGTAATAAATCAGTCAAATCTTTGTTAACTTCTACCATTACTTAATGTAATAATTATTATCATCCATGTCACCACACTTGTGTATTTTTGCATTCGGCTTAGAAGCAATTGTAATGCTTAATAGCTAATAAATGTTGATGTTGTTGTTGGTGTTGTTTATTACAGTTTCTAAGAAGGTGTGTTTAAAATAACAATCAACAGTCATAAAAGATGCGCATTCAGATCAATGGTTTAGTACTTTATAATTAATAATGTGCTATCCAGTCATTTCATTGAATCAAATTATAGGTTACTGAATAACCGAAGCTATTCTTAATTGTTATTTAACTTTGACCTTTGGATATGGAATTAAGTGTACGTATGCATTACATAACAGTGAACATGTTGACGCTCAATCGGTACAAATTGCGACTGTTGATATAATTATATATAATGAAATAGGATAACACATTTAATATAAGATACGCGTCAACATGAATCACTATGTTTGTTAAAACCCATGCCTAAATAATCTAATTTTGAGTTTTATCAGAAACTAAATCAAATGGTAGGTATGGCAACTGGATTCGAAGAACTGTAATGAATGTATCGGAAACTCAAATTTTCAATAAAACGAAGCACCTTGTCATCTTATTAGGTACACAGGGAGATTGATTGAGACCACTCCTATGTCATTTTGTCAGTCCTATGATCCTAAATTACAGTAATTGTGATGTTAAATTACTTCTTCAGTTCCCAGCAATTGCGACTTACCACTTCAATAAGTGTCCAACGGCTTGGCATTTAGTTTCGATTTGTATTTTAATAAGAATGTCGTAGACAATTTATAAAAAAAAGTTATATATCAATCTCATTAAATACCATATTCCCCAGTCAAACGCTGACATACTTTCTGATAATGGTAAAATGTTAATAACCCTCTGATAAAATGTCCTTGCGAAATATGAATACCGGATAGTTAATGAATTGAAACAGTTAATATGGTGCTGATTAATATAATGTATTTTTTGTTAGGTATGAAATCTATCACGGAGACGTTATTGGATGACACTCAATTCAAAGAGAGCTTGTAGACAAACGCATAGTCAAATACAGACATATAGTTACATGTGTAAGGTTAAGTGAAGTAAACAATATTTTTATTGATGATATCATACAACGATTCTTAATTCCTGAGGCTTTCGTCCGCGTTATGCTAAAGGGCTTACTGGGTGATCACTAAAATACCATAAGACCATGAGAAGTTTTATACTGCGCGTTTTTCAAATGTTTTGTCTTTCAACGATTAAAAACGAGTTGCAATCGTATGAAACAACACAAACACCGATTCATCTCGAACATTTGATCAGAATTCTTCTCTTCATATATTGAATGTTGTAAAACAGGTGACACATTTACTTTGAAGCCCTCTTGAAATGTAGTTCAGTATACCATAGCAAGTGATATATTTTAGTGGCATCTTTAAATTGTGCGCAATTGATTGTTAAGAAAAAAAATGTCACAATATTCAAGTAATCAATCTTGTTGTTCTTATACCTAAATGAATATTAAAAGCGAGTATATTAATTCAAAGTCAAAATATTATTCCTGCTCTTAAACAACATATGCATTTGGCCGAGGGATATTAAATAACACGATTTTAAAATCGTTGTATGGAATCACCGATGAAAACGTTGTTTACTTCATTAAACCTTACACATGTAACTAGAAAGTTAACAAGAAAACCTATTGAATTCTTGTTTTGGGTTTCATCGACGTTTAATCTGTTTTATAAAAGGTTATACTATCGTACATGTACCTGCTTCAAATATTTAAAAAAATAAATACGATTGATGAAAGTTCCTATCTGATGAATGATTAAATCGCGTCGCTTGTGAAATTCATTTAAATATATTTTCAATGTGAACAATCCATAGATATGCTACGGCCATTTAATTTCAAATTAGCCTAAAGTTCCACTCATAACCGATTTTAATTTAAAAAATACACAAATGTCAAATCATGATGACCATGCAGGTCTTTTAAAATTTATGTGCACAAAGAAGAGTAATTTTTAAGTAAGTTATTTAATATAATAAACACATACCTTACAAAAAGAATATCCACAACGGGCACAACGGGCATATTTTCGATAAATTATGTATAACATTAATGTCAACGACACCATCTGTCCTGTTTATCTGCACTTAATTTACGAGTGTTGCTTTGAGTTACCGCGTGGTAATCTGTAAACTTCAAATCTCGTTATAGCCTAACATTCATACTTTCTTATACTCCGCTAAGCAATCAAACTGAAGCGATTGGTACATATTTAACGTGATGTACAAGCTTTAAAATACAAGTGAATCCAAATAATGATCAACACTTTTTGAATAATAGTCAATAAACCAATACCATGTTATATTTAGTCATAATAATGCCCTTTTAAAACCTTAACCAAAATGAGCTCAATTGATCGTCGTCCTATATAATTACTTTTTACATTTTGTCATTCAGATTTTTTGGATCAGAATATTCACATCAATGCTTTGGTTGATCTGAAATTAACTTCAGTGAAATAATAAATCTGCAAAAAGTTAAACTAAGTTACGTAGAGTAACCAGAGTTCGACTGATATAAACCAAAATATTACTTAACTAAATTAGAAAGATGATGTTAATTATTATTCTGAACACAACTCTATGTATCTCTGTATTGCCAGAAAATCTGATCAAAGCAAACGCAAATATTATACAAATAATTGATTGGGGAAGCGTTTCATATGTAGAAAACCAATGTTTGACCACATACATATCTATGTAAGATATATTGCTACATACATTTTAAACAACTTTCCTGCTTTTTCCGATTGATAATAAAAAAGTTATTTTATTGAACACTTATTATTCTATCATGAAACTTACTTAGCCGTAGCTTTACTACAGGGCCGTAGGATGGTAACGATAATTTTTCTCCTGGTCATGGTGTAATCTTAAGTTTCAATATACATCTATTAATTTTAAGTACTCGTTCTTAAATTCGATACGTCGGTTCAAAGTGTAGACTGATTTGCATATGCGGAAGCGTCTATGCTTTTAGCCGCGTCAGCGAAAATGGTTCTAATTGGGCAAACGTAGCTCCATACCGGCTAGCGCATTTGCGCAATTTGGCCAGGAGCTACCCAGTCCGCTAATGAAACCAGGAAACCTTGCGTGACTGTTAAGCGGACAGCGTGGCTCCTGAGCAGGTTGTGCGATTCCTAGTCTAGATATATGCTACCCGCATTAGACATAAGATCAATGTGTGCATGACACGGCTCTTTTTACTTTGCTGCAGCCTCATTTAACAATTAAACCGTGTCATGATTATGGGTTAGACACCAAGTAAAGATTTGTGGTATCATATACGTGTGACAAAAACCTTGTTATTTCCATCATAAACATGATAACTAATGAAATATGGTTTCATTATTAATGTTGAGCTCCATGTTCCCATGCACTTCGATCAGAAATGTTCACTGATGAGTATGCAAAAAACTCAACATACCCACACGGGAACATTAGGCAGCGCATTTTACCTGCAAATTGACAGAGCTATATTCGATCCAATCTATCTATTGACTCGTAGTGTTATTATTCTAATCAATGTTGAAGAGGCTTGTTATTGAAGTTTGAGCAGGATTTATCTTATGTAACTAAAGCTATGCGTTGTCGGACCGTATTTGGTACAAAAACGAATATGGTACAAGTTTGTACCATATTCGGCCGAATATGGTACAACTGTCTAATTGTACCATATACGTATCTGCAGTTTTGGGGTAAAATGCCTGACCGAATATGGTACAAACTTGTACCATATTCGGATGAAAAATGTACCACATTCGTTCCGAATATGATACACACTCATCATCGTAATCATCATCATCATCGTTATCTCATCATCATCATCATCATCATCGTTATCTCATCATCATCATCATCATCATCATCACATCAATTATCAACACCCCAATGATCATCATCGTTGTTATCTTTACCAACACCACCATCATCATCACCATCAAAACCAACATCATCATATCCATTATCATGATCGTAATGGTGATCACAAAAGTTTTTTTTGTGATGATAATGACAGCGATGTTTTCGGTCGATAATGAGGATGTTGTGATGATGATGACGACGATGAGAATATCATCATCATCATCGGCCAATAAACATCGCCATCACCATCATCACAAATATTTTGTTATCATCATCATCATTATCATCATCGTCGGCCGATAAACATCGCCGTCATCATCATCTAAAAACTTATCATCATCATTATAACCATCATCATCGTCCGATAAACATCGCTGTCATCATCATCCCAAAACGTTTGTTATCATCATCATCATTATCATCATCATCATCATCATCATCACCACAATCATCAAACCCCAATCATCATAACCACTGTCATCATCATCACCACCACCATCATCATCACAATTTTTTTACCATCATCATCATCACAAATGTTTTGTCATCATCATCATCACATATTCATTTTACATTTTGTATTTTATAATTTGTTTCATTCAAGAGATTCAACAAACTTGTGCTTTTTTCATTTATTGGTATACTGACAGGATTTTTCAAAGTAATATTGAAGAACATAGAACAGCATTTAAATTTTAATCCAACTGTAGCATTTTGACAAGACATAATATACATATATACATTCATTTTAGTAGCAGCCAAAATATCCCAAATGTGCTTCGTAAAAAGTTACCAGTAAATGAGCAAATGACAACAAATTTCCGGTAGAAGAACATAATCATCAATCACAAAAATAACATAACAGGTTTCCAAACACCGATATACATGTATATTTCACCTGTAATGTCTGTACATGACATCTATGATATCATACCAACCGATTCCACTAACACGCAAACGCAGCCATGCGTTTGCCCATTTTGGCCCCTTGATGATTTCTTTTATTGCCGAAATAAGACCGCTGTTTCTGCCCGCTCTTGTTAATATGAAACGAACGCTAACAGGATTTCTGTTACTAGTATCTAGTCCAATATCCGGCCGAATGTAAATTCTAGGTGTTTGCAAACTCATTGACCTTATTAAATCTCTAAAGGGTTTGCCGACCTTCGCCAACACAAACTGGATTGACGGGTTTGATTGTATGCAGAACTTAAAAATTTCAACTTGAATGTGAAGTGGTAACATCAGAAATGGAAAAGTCGTTCGCTTCTGTGCCCTCCTATTGTTTATCATATCTTGAAGCTCTTTCAGGGCTGAACACACAGAGACGTCACCGTTGTCGCCAGAGTCACCGTTGTCGCCGGAGTCACCGTTGTCGCCAGACGCAGCGTTGTCGCCGGAGTCACCGTTGTCGCCGGAGTCACCGTTGTCGCTGGAGTCACCGTTGTCGCCGGAGTCACCGTTGTCGCAAGAGTCACCGTTGTCGCCAGACGCAGCGTTGTCGCCAGATGCAGTGTTGTCGCCAGACGCAGCGTTGTCGCCGGAGTCACCGTTGTCGCCAGACGCAGCGTTGTCGCCGGAGTCACCGTTGTCGCCGGAGTCACCGTTGTCGCTGGAGTCACCGTTGTCGCCGGAGTCACCGTTGTCGCAAGAGTCACCGTTGTCGCCAGACGCAGCGTTGTCGCCAGATGCAGTGTTGTCGCCAGACGCAGCGGTGTCGCCGGAGTCACCGTTGTCGCCAGAGTCACCGTTGTCGCCAGACGCAGCGTTGTCGCCTGACGCAGCGTTGTCGCCAGACGCAGCGCTGTCGCCAGAGTCACCGTTGTCATACGACTGTTCTAAGCGTGATATTATGTCCTTGTACACGCGTTGATTGATACGGATACTAACGTAATGCATGCCAAATCCTTCTGGGAAATACCCCAATGCAATTGTTCCAACATCACCATCGAACTTTCCATCTGCTGACACAATTGATGAGTGTTCTAGTCCTCGGGTAGAAACTACCAGGCACTGCAAATTATATTCTCTCATAAGTGCAATGAGCGTGAGGTTGTCGCCGTATGTCCCATTCTTAGACATATTCTTAACGTATTCATCAAATGTTTCATCATAGACAAAAGTTTCATAGAAATATCTGTTTTCTACAATGTGATGGACTGCTTCCTTACGTAAAGCATCTACGTCTTTGTATATACCAATTTTACCAAGTTGATGCGATATAGCAGCAAATTGACAATTTCCATCCGGATTTGGGTCCATGGCAATATTCACCCCATCCAACAACTGCAGATTTTCATGGTGTGTTAAAACATGATAGTACTTAGTTCTGTGATTTTGTTTCTCTGAGCGGTTCTGTTTTAATGAATGTTTTTTAATTTTTCGTTGTTTCTCTAACGCAACAGTTAGGCTAGTCATGTTTTCGACCCCAACCGATTTGCTTACAAATCCAAGTTCGGGTTTGTTCGGTACTTGAAATGACACGATATAAACACCATTTCGTTTTACTTTTTCTACCTTGCCTTCGATAACATATCTTTTGGTTGGCACCCTGGATTTTCGAAAGGGATAGCGAATTAATACTGTCTCTCCTACTTTGTACTTGCTTGGGGAAGTTGCGTTTTTCAACAGCGACCTGTAAGCCTTTTTATTTGCTCGCCGTATGGTTTTCTTTATTTCACGAGAACTATGACGTTCTTTGGTAAAAACATGACTTCTTCCGTAGTAGGCTTCAAAGGGCGTGAGACCCCCAAGAACTCGTTTGAAACTTGTGTTTATGGCATAGGCTAAATCTTGAAGCCCTTCGACCCAGTTAAATCCACGTTTACTTTTTGTTGCAAATAGAATCTTGGCCTTTATAACACTGTTTGACCTTTCACACTTGCCCTGTGATTGAGGATGATACGGCCTACTATTGATCATTTTGATGTTGTACTTGTTCAACAAAAGTTTCATACTAGGGCCTTTAAATTCCAGTCCGTTGTCACATTGGATGATGTCAGGGGCAAGGTTAACCATCAACACGTCCTCTAATGCCTTTGCAACTTCACGCGAACTCTTCGTTTTCAGGGGTTTTGGCATAACGTACCTAGAATAAACGTCAACGACTTGTAGAATATAACTTATGTGGACCCCTTGTAGCTAACACTTTGATTTTTCATGTTAATTATGTCAATCTGCCATCTTTTGCCTGGTTCCTCTTCTGAAATTGTCTTTGGCTTTGGCTTGTTTGTAAATCTCGGATACTTCTCATGGTAATACTTGCTATTGTACAGTATTTCAAGGATAGCTTGTTCCGAGAACCCCGTGTAATTTACTTTCAGTTTGTTGTAAATAACCCTTGCTCCACATCCTTTGTTTTCCATGAACATCTTCTCAACAAATCTAGGAAGATCTTCTTTCACAAGGACTTGCTTTCCGCCACACAATAAAGAACCCCGGTCACCAAGCTCGAAGTCCTTACGTTTTCTAATCATGGCCAAACAATTATTCTCTTCAGGTGTCCGTTTCTTCACAGGGACATCGAATGATCCGTTTAAACATCTGACAATAATGTCGTACTTCGACCTGGGCAAGCACCCTAATTGCTTCCTTTTTCTCCTAATTGCTTCCTTCATCTGAAATAATATAATAAGTTATTATACATTTATACTTCATTAGTTAATAGAGCTTGTATTGAACACCGCGTGTCGAAAACGAATGTCTCACGACATGAGCTGAGCTAAAATCACTCGTCTGATAGCTCCGCTAAAATTTACAATCCGAACTTCCGGGCAATATGCGCAATGAAAGTAGCAAGTACTTCATGTAAAGTTTCATTGAAATCCAACCGAATTCAAATTCAGGGGAAAAATAGCGGGCAAACTTATGGCGGTCAACGGACAAACGGTCTGTAGAAACCAATGCTACGTGGATGGAAGGGATATAAAGAAGGGGCCCTGGGGGCCTAGGTCGCTCACCAGAAGTCACGACTAGGCAGGGTTCGAAGGTCAAAGACCTATAAACTCCATAAAATTTAAAATGTTCAAATCTACAGATTACAGGAGCTCGATCTGATTTTGGTGGAAAATACACTTTCGAAAAAATGACTGTAGCTTAAATATTTTAGCAGTTTAGGAGTTACGCACCCGGAAGGAATGCCACGGACAATTGGATAGACGGACGGACAACTGCAAATGCACTCTGAGGGGGGGGGGGGGGCATAAAACATAAAAATCAATGCATGTTAAAACATCAATGCATATTAAGACAACTGAAAATTAAAATTATGTGCAGTACTTACTGTCAAGAATTCTTTTGAAGTTTGAAGAAAGTTTGGATTTCAATTCTTTCTAGTCGAAAATCACAACTTTTCTTGCCGACCGCCAAGTCAAATATGGATACTGACTTCTGAGTAAGACTCGCGTGCAAAATTCCCGCCTTTTTAAAGCGGCACGTTATCAAAGAAAAAATCGGAAACTTCAAAGCTTTGTCGGCTTCTCAGCAATATGACGTCGGAACGACAAATCAACTTTACAAAGTAATGTTTAGGAATACAGTCACACCTGTCTAAAGCAGCCAGTCAAACATCCTTATTTTTGGAGAGATATATTCATTTAAAAGAGCTCAAAATCTCTTAAATCGGATTTTGGTGAAAATACACTTTCGAAAAAAAAAGTTTTAAAAATTTGAAAATTGCTATTAATGATCTCCACGAAAGTATCTGGCCCGCCCGGGAATCGAACCCAGGCCGCCTGCGTGCCAATTTGACGCGCAACCGACTGAGCTAGCCGGCGAAACAGTTACACAACCAGCAAAATCCATGTAAAGTGTGGTTAGGTTAGCTGTTTCTGTTACTGCTAGTTACGACGACGACGACGACGATGATGATGATGATGATGATGATGATGATGATGATGATGATGATGATGATGATGATGATGATGATGATGATACTTTTGTCACTTCCAATATTAGGTTAATACAATGTATTTGAGTTTGAAAAAAAGTTTACACATCGGCAGACTATTTCATTTATTAAGAAATACATAATTTATGTACCATATACGTAGGCCATTTTCATTTTTATGAGTTTTTTTGGTATGTACCAAATACGTTTTGGCGAGCATAGAAAAACTTATTCCAACCGAATATGGTACAATGTTTGTACCATATTCGGTCGAAAATTGTACCATCTTCGGTCCGAGTATGGTACATTTGTACCATATTCGGCCGAATATGGTACAAATGTACCATATTCGTTTTTGTACCAAATACGGTCCGACAATGCGTAATTCGATACTGTACATTGAACTCAGCAAATATTCGCGAAGTGTTTGATACACAAAAGGCTATGCTCTCCGTGTAAAAGATTTTAAATAATCATTTTAACACATGCATGAGCACGATATGTCAATTTACAAAGTAATAAACACTATATTACGCATATTGTTTGATTTTTTTATTTTAATTTTAATATATACTTTATGCGAAAATGCGTATTTTCGCTATATAAATAATAAATGAGAGTATTTCTCGACATAAATAGCAAGCTATTATAATACCGCGATACCGCGTCGACTTTCGTGCAGACAGACGGCAAATAACACATATTTAATATTTTATTCATTGACACGAGTGTCAAATAACAAAATATTTTAAGGTTTTAACTTTTTGACAAACGTTTAATGAGGATTTCGGTTCAATTGATGGGGTATATTTCAAAATTTAGCCAAGTTGTTTGTATAATTTCATTATTGAGAAGCCATTCATTACAGTGACAGTAAAACAGTGTACTCGGCTCCTATAAATCAATATAAATTAACCAATACATTGTACAATTTAATAACAATACTAGCGGTTTATTAAATAAAGTATGATTACTATAGCCGACGATTTATTCAAAATCGAATGTGGTAAAAGAAAAATAACAATTCAATTAAGTCAAGAACACAATATATACAATCAATTGGAATGGGACTTACGCTTAGACGATATGTGCATAAAGGGCCTGGGGTCGAATTCCAGAAACGTCTTAAGTCATTTCTTAAATATTTTCACTTAAGTTCAAAGTTGCAATGTTGTGTATTTCTTTACTAAATAAAGACATGCATGTTTTTTGCTTTTCCTAAAAAAAATTGACATAATGATGTAATTTTGATGTAATTTTCGGAAAAAAATACCAATTTAAATATAAACATAAAATTTAACTTAAGATGCTTCTGGAATACCATCCCATGAATAGCTAATAATAGCAACGGCAAAGTTGAGCGAGTACTCTCATCGAATGTAATCGTGTAAGTAAACGTAAAAGCTGTTTCTCGATGCACGGCGAAGTTGCTTACAAGTGTAAACCTTACTTTGATTTACGTCTAAATTACGATTGGGGTTTAAGTTCATTGAACAGAAAAACTGCTTATTGCAAATATATAAACGTATATATATATAGAGGGCAAGTTGCAAAGGAATTCAATCAAATCATAACGGAACAAGCTTTTAACTTTTAACACGTATATGAATCTATCAACTTATTTGCAATATTGCTCTAAGAGTTTTAACATACCAATATCTTTTTATATTGAGCAATGAACATTTGTTGTTTTGTTTAAAATGTGTATGTATACAAATATTACAATGTCAAACATATGCAAAGTAACACCTATGAAACCGTGGAATCATATAATATGCATTCATTTTGTATACAAACATCTTGTTCGAGACGGGAGTGAACATAGCCCGTAGATGTGATGTACTTTTCGATAACCTCTCCCTGGTACAATACCGCGATTTGTCGCGTAATTTGGCGAATATAACAATACTTTTACTTGCTGAATGAATATCGTACATCTGAGTCCTACCATGGCTAATCCAATGAATACAACTGATGCAAAATGGATCTTAATTTTCAAGCAGACAATTCAATCACAACACGCATTCAGGAGTTACGAGTTATCTCAACGAAAACGCATAGTTATAACAGCCATTTGCACGAAACGGGAGATGATGACCGAACGCAAATACTTATAATTGTATGTACACGTTTTATGTAGACCATCATTGACGATTCGGATGTGAGCTCATACCACATCCGAATTCATTAGAGTAGAAAATTTAAATAGTATGTCGAACTATACGCATTCGCGCTACAACACACATGAGCTTGATATAGATATTTATAACTGAATTTTGCATTTTATTTGAACAAAATTATATTTGTTTGGGAGGGGACCTTGAATTTGGAATGTTAGGCTGTCATTTCGGACAATTATATAGTGTCTGTGAGTGGGAATCGGGCCGAATTTCCACCCCAAATTTGACAATATTTAAAACACTCATTCGTAAGGCAATATATGTTACTGTAATAAAACATATATCGGATGCATACCGAAAGAGTCGTTGTCTTTTTGTTTATTGGAGATTGACAGTAAAAAAGCAATCGAATAGAAAATGCTTAATTTGTATTGAGTAATAATAAAGCGATGCTTCGAAAAAATCGATGTAGCTGTTATTTGAAATTCATAATATTTGCTTTACCCATATATTTGTTGATTTACAAATAATATGCATTTAAATGTTTAACATGCCGTTCTAGAGCATATACTTTATTTTCAAATACGATATGTAGTTAAGGAACAACTGCTGTAAAATATTACATATAATTCAGTATTCATAACGCGCAACTACGTGTGGGTGGCAGTTATCCTTCGCGAAATTGTTCAATATAAATAGTCCGCTTCATCAATAAGTGCTTAAGATAATTCTTTTTAAACATCGTAATGATGAAAATAATTAATTATTTTATATTATTGAAAATAATTTTAGCCATTAAATATGTCTCAATCTTAAACTCTAAAACTTTTATCAGTGTCAAAATACTAATGCGTGTGTATTTTTTTGTTACGCCATGGGGGACACACTCTCGGAGTCTGTGAATTCTCAAATATGGGAATTCAAACAACTTTAAAACTCTGGCATGAATGAAAATTGAAATAATGAATTAGTACCTACACTAGTAAAGTGGCGGCACCAGGATTTCTGGGAAGGTGGGGGCGGGATATTGAAAGATTTGCTGGGATCCAGGTGGCCGCTAGGGCCTCTGGTGGGTGCAGGGCAAAGCCCTGTTAGGGGTCGAGTAAGCTCCACGATTTTATTGATTTTGAAGGCTTTGACAACCACTTATCGAGCATGTCACGCCTAATATACTTTCATCAAAGTACCTTCTTACCAAAAAAGTGCATAGTTTATCGTTTAGGGGGTCCAAGGGGGCAAAGTCCCCCGGAAGCTAAAAGTTTTTAGTGTTTTTGAAAGATTTGACAAGTTTAAATAGGGGATTTAGATCTAGTTAAGTGTGAAACATCAAAAGAATTGACTTTACTTTGGCGATTTAGGGGGGAGGGGGGGGGGGCGCACGCCACGTCCGCCCCCCCCCCAACCCCCCCCCCCCCCTGGAACCGCCTATGAGAGTATAGAAGTGTAACAGATTAAAATCTAGTAGCAAAATAAGGTTGACGCATGATATTGCAACAATAAAAATAAATATCACTTTAGAAGTAATATTGTCGTTTATTTATTCTGTTCCCGTTAATACAAATATAAATATCCGATCAAAGAAAAACTAATGAACATAATGAACATAATTATTCAAATTGCGTATATTAAATATGTCTTTTTGGCAATAAAGTAAAGGAAAAGTCGTGACTATTAAAGCAACAAAAGAACTGATGAGTTACATAAATCGTTACTATTAGATACTAATTACACGTAGTTTAATTGTACTAAGTGATTTGCTTGTATAATACAAAGTGACAGCAAATTACACTTTTACCTTATTAATCGCGCTAAAAGCGAGGTTGTGCGGTGTGCGATTTAGCTGTGCGAGTATATAATTTGAAATAGGTAAACTTACTGAACCCTTAATATAATTGAATTGGAGACGCTTATTTCAGTGTTAACATTTCCAACAGCATAGGCGTTGGTTAATCAACGTAATATAAATACGAATCACATCAAACTAAATCCATACTCGAATAATGCGGAGAAAAAAATCGCTTAAACTTGTTTCAGTGTTTTGCTTTCTCGGATTCATTTGAGCTGTATCGAATCGTATCACTTGCCATGAACATGGGACCTCGTGCTGTAATGTGAGTACCCTCCTGCTGAGTCTGCTGGATTTACAAATTGTCTATATTCACTATGAAGAGTGTTGAACTATACACTTGCCGTTCCAGTATATAATCAAAACATCCGTTGCTTCAATACTAACATTACTCTAGGCGAACATTTAGTCTTCGTGTTTGTATTTCCCCTACGTAAATACAAACGCAATAACATGAATTGGTAATTATGGACAAAATAAGCATTTTCGTGGGTTTGTATATTTTATGCAAATCTCTGTTAGTATAACCTGCTTTGATCTAAAGCATGTGTTTTATCTAAATGCAAACTGATTCCGTTTCTATTTGATTTTATTTTAGTTTATTCGGAAATTTAAATCCTATGTTAATAAAACAAAATATTAATCTTTGAGTTATGCCTAGTAATAAATCGTAGCAAAATATCTAACCTGTTAAAAAACATACCACTATGAGAATGTTGTGCTGGTATATCCTGTAAGCAACTTCAGTGTCCAGTCTCTTTTGCGTTTGGTAGCCTTATATTGATTGCATAATTAATTCATGATTCTATTCAAGAGCACATGTATTCCAAATAGCAAATATGAATTGCGCTCTAGATGTTTAAAACAAAATAGTGCACTGCCTATGTTTGAATAACCATACCCTGATGAATTGTAATTTAGAATAACTTTACCATTAACATATTAATCCGCTTACAAATCATTATTTAAGTTAGTTTCAGCCATTATAAAACAAGTCATTGTTAAGGGAATCACTTCAATCAGTTTTATGTAGATGCTTTGTATAGAGGGTATAAGCCATATTATCGGTCTTTAATTCCGAACGTTTATCATATTGATATCACCTTTCAATTTTTTTCATATTGACAAGTCGCCATTTGAAAGAGAAAACCAGTAATTTGTCAACAATATAATGCATTACGGATTGAAAGCATTATGCTGGTTTAACTCATTTAACTTTTATACTTGTATACAGTGCAAACTGTAATTTCTGTGTGTGTTAACAAAATTCGCTTATTTTCGTGTGACTAATACCTTGTAAAGTATTAAAAGTTCTGATGTTTAAAAACAATTTATCCCTAATTACCGTAATACCACTAAGCACCGTCTTATATATTTGTATATTTGCATACACTTCAAAACTAACGGCTTAAAGTACAAATTGTAAATTTAGCAGCCAGCAATTGAAATAGTGCACACCATATTAAAAACCTATCGATTGAAGCTTTTTAAATTAATTTAATCAATCAGTTCCACGGTATATTAAATCTGTCAGTACGGGGCGTTGTAACCAATATATATTTTTTTTTAAATACCGTTCTATCACCAGAGGTTAGATAAAGTCTCTGGCCGATAAGGCAATCAGTTCCATAAATAGTATATTAAACGTGGATGCAGTTACACATGACAATGTCAGTGTGCCTACTTGCACTGTACTTAACATTCGTTGATTTGGTCAAGTTATAAATCAAAGTACTGACAGTACTGGTGTGACGATGCTTTTGAAGAGGATGGATATAAAACATCAATTAAAGTCTATCTATATCACCACAATTGTGTATGTTGATACGAACATTTGGGTATGATACAAAAAATTTGGGTACGCAAATTTTGGGTACGAAAAAAAATTTGGTACGAAAAAAAATTGCGTACGAAACATTTTTGGTACGAAAAAAAGTTTAGGGGTACGGGGAAGTAGTACCCGTAGGTAACTTGACCCATTGAGCGAAACTTGGAGGCGGGTCAAATTCTTGTTCATTAAGTATGGCAATACCTTCATGATGATTCTCGAAAGTAGGTATGAGCACATAGCCGGACCATGTGAGCTCAATCGTATGATCACTTGACTATCCGAGTTCGCCCACGAACACATGGATAAGTTAACTAATAGCGAAATGACCTTATACATGTATATGCTGAAATCTAACAATCGAACGAAATATCAAACATGGTATGTACACTTAGGTGGTTGTGTAATTTCTGTTAGAATATCGTATTCAATATGTAAATGTTAAATGATTGTGCCCGCACTTGAGTTTGTTGCCTTGTTTGAGTCTATACGCGCCTAGGCTGCACCCAGTCTGTGTATTTGTGTTTTTCCAAGGTAATGAGTTACCTCCGCGCTGAGGCTGTATAATGTAGGGACCCGGAGTGTGTCCAGCACTCCTACCTAATAAGATTAGATTGACGACAGTTGGGACGAATTTTGAATGAAATACTTTTTAATTTTTTATATGGTCAAATGCTGCGGGGGGGGGGGGGGGGTGAGATTATCCGGAAAATAACACCTGTCCGGAATGGTGACCACAAAACAGACAAAATATAACATTGCGCCGGGAGCGGGAATCAAACCGGTGTCGTAAAGGTGAAAACGGTATCATCCTTACCACTGCGCTAGCGGGACGGACAATTACGCAAAGAGATGTTGTTATATCTCTATATATATAATAGCAGTGCAGCGTTTACAATTTGCAGGTTCGAAATTGTTCGCATTCTTTAGTTTTGTGATCACCGAAAAAGTTAATATTACATGTTTTTATTCGCAATTTATTTACTAAATCGAGAACAAATATCAAACAAAATAGAGAAAATATATAGTTGTTTCATTGGTCCATAAAAATAAAATGGATGTAAAATTACTAATTTTTAACTAACGTTCTGATACACTTATTGAATCTGTTTCCCCAGGATATGCTGTTCTATTAATATTTACCTTTATCAACACGAACGACAACTCTGCTAGGAGGATGTTATCAATGAAAATCAACGAGCAATCTCCTACGCAGTGGCGAATGCCAAGGGAAGTAACTGAAAAATCGAGTTATCTCAATCGGACTGGCTCGGTCTTTTACATATAGTCTAGTAGGAACGGAGGTCCACCATGCATGATTGGAAGTTTTTTTTTAATATGCTCATGATGTTCTACATTGCCTCGGGTGAAAGAAAATTTGTGTTCCCAAGAAAAAAAGTGTTCTCATGGGGTCTAAATCCAAGATGGCCGCCAAGATGGCCGACCAAAAACCTTGAAAATACCGTTATTTTGCTAATGACACTAACAACATTTATTTTCCTAGATTTTGGTATGCATTTTAATTTAAGCAATTAATACCATATTATTCTTATTAAACAAATACATTTTTTGGTGAAATATTATACATTTTATGAAAATAATGACTACATATATGAAAAAAAGGTGCCAAAATCATGTTTTTATGGCTTATGACATGTTTCAATTTGTACCTGAACAGCAGTTTAAGTACAATTATCATCCTAACTAAATTTATGCACACGTATGGGACTAAGGAATATAATAATATAACATTTTATGTGAAGATTATCATTAATTATGATATATAAGACAATAAAAGTGGGTGGGGTAAATTACAAATTTGAAGAAAAATGCATGTTGATATATTTATTGATATACTAGCCCTTTTTAACTTGTTATGTGTATGCATGAAGATTGTTTTTGATACTTACAAGTAGATTCAATTTTTTTTTTGGATATAAAATACATTTAACTTAATGAAAGTAGTGTATTTACCGTAAATATATGAAAAAATATCATTTATAAACAAACGGCATTCAAATGTCTCACATTGAGCAAATAGCACATTTGTTGCAAATTAACACTTAAATTGTACAATAAAAATCATATTTGTTCCAAAACAAACAGTGTCATGTTTTATACAATACTGCTGAGAATGTGATGATTTTGTGAATTTTCTTTTTTATGTATGTAGTTGAGTGGGTGAAGGTGATATTATAAATATTTAAAGGATATATCTTCATCCTAGAAGTTGTTTTATAAAACTTTCATCTGGTGAATAAAATATGATACAGTGTGATTTAATGATCCTAAATTTGCTTTATAACCTAATTTGTTTCAGTATATAATAATTAAACTGTTAAAAGGGAGGTAATTAGGTACATAGTTTGAATATGTATAGTTTTAGCCTCGCACAAGGGAGATAATTACGTAAATATTTTGACTGATTTCCAAATAACATTTATTTTATAGTTACTTCCCTTATTAATAATTTAGCCACTAAAAATGTTCGTCTGCAATCAAATGTCCAGCAAAAGATCATTTTAATATAATAATATGAAGGAAACCAAACAGCACGGTAAAATTTTTTACCCCATCTTTATTGACTAATGTAGTTTTAATAGAAATTGATGTTCTTTTTGTTCAATAAATTGCATTAATATTTAATGTACATGGAAACAAATTGTGTTGGTTTTGTTTACAACTACAAGACGTTCCTAGCGTAATATACGATATGGTCATTAAAGAGTCCAGGTTTGTATTTTAATCAGAGAATAAAATATGAAGTAATTGTTTCTTAATCGTGACACAAATGAAATTATTCTAAACACTGAACAAACAAAAACTTGAATTCCATATTAACTTCTTTACCATAAATTAATGTTATAATTAAATAATATTAAATACAATGTGCATTTTAGGTAGATGATTGAACTCCAGTCACTCATCGATATTCTCTAGGCAGAAAATAAACAATAAAAATGACATAAAATCATGTTCAATTCCAAAAAACGGAAATCCCAAGAGTCGAATGCAATGCCTATCCATTTTCAGTGCATTTTACATGAAAATTGGCTAAATGATTATGGAGACTTTGTGACTCTTAATTCAATAAAACTCTCTGCTGAAGAAAAGCTAGCTCAACTGCACTCAATTCGCAACAAGCGATTACAGGAATCATGCGACTCACCATATCGCATGCATGACGTTTGTTTTAATATAATATTTAATATCATTCTCCGAGGATTGTTCCCGATGCACAAAATACATTTCCACCAGAATTCATTTATTGCAACAAATTAGAGCGTAGGGCTTCTCATGATACCGGTACTGAGAGATGTGTCCCATTTTCAATGAAAATGTCACACTGGAAGCAAATAGAACCACATGCATTACAAATGGAACAGTTCTCATTGTATCGAAAGGTGCAAGGGGAAGATCTGGTTGCAAAACCAGCCATGTACCATGATACATGCCAGAAAAAAATTTGAATTAAAATACTTTAACTTTTTGAAACGAAAACAGCCGAAGTCTGTCTCAGGTGACAGCCTCCAGAATCGCCGAATTTCAGCAGAAGCTCATGCATATGCTTGTTTACGTGAGATCATTTCAGAAAAAGTATTATAAAAAAAGAGCTTGTTCCCCTAAAATCAATGACAGATGTTTACAAAACTGAAATGAGCAAACGCGGATTTCTAATGTTGAATTTTAATAACAGAACTCTAAAGGTTTGGTTGCAAACGGAAGATATTGGCCAAAATATTAAATTCACAAACGTAAATGGCGTGGGATTCATAAAGAATAGCGTTATGTTTAACGCAAGCATGACAGTGGCGGAAGCAATTGGTAGTGCATTTGATTTTGAATTAATTTCAAACCAGGGAGATTTCGCATTGGACATTCGCAAAAGTCTAAAACAGGCTTTTGTTGCTGCTAAACCACTACCATGGCCCCGACAGCAGACGATCTTGATGCTTATGCACCTGAAGATATCATTCCTAAGGAACTGATGTCATTCCTTACAAAGCTAATATGTGGAGAATCGGAAGTTGCAAACAGTGAAAAGTATCGCATCATACGTTCAATTGCCCAGGTAAGTGTCTTTAACCATATCATTTATATATACCACTTCAAAAAAGTTATCAATTAATACAAATACATTGTAAAAACAACAAGAAATGTGAAATTGAAATTGTATATATTTCATTTTCTAGGATATTTGCCGTGCTGTAACAAATGGCGAGTGGAAGTTTTCCAAGCACATTTTGTTATGTACAACGGTTCGGCATCTCTATTGCAGCAAGATACTCGCTACAATGTTGAGCCGCCTGGGCCACTGTGAGTCATACGATTTTAGTTTAGAACTTGAAACATCATTAGCAAGAGCAATCAACGACTCGACGACGACTCTTACTCCACTCATTGTAACTGGTGAGGGCAATCAGGTTTTTCATGTGGAGTGGGATAACCTTAACAAAATAACCACTAATGTACACGGCCCAAATGTAGTGAATCGAACAGCGGGTATAATGGTTCAAGAAGTTAAACCTGGTTTTGTTGCTACACATTCTGATCGCACATTGAATGTATACGAGCGATCAAAGGCTCGTTCCCTGAAAGCTGATGGAAATCAAAGCTTGCTACCATTAACCATACCACAACGTTGCGGTCCAAGATTTCCTAAAGGAGCCGTGTTCACTCCACGTTCTGAAAACTATGAGTCGTATTTAAAGGCCTTGCTTGAGTATCGTCTCTGGTCGGTAGTTCGGATAGTTGGCAGTAGTGGAGATGGACAGATCTATCCAGGTTTCGGGGGTTTCATTTAGATGACCGGTAACTGTCCTGAACGAAAATCCACAATCGACTACTTTACTCCGATAGATCAGCCTTTTACGGACTATGCAACGGTTGCAGAACTTCTTGAACAGTCTGAACTGGCTACTCAGGAGGTTGGACAAAAGTACGTTCTGTCTACATTCGATCTGGGCGGATGTATGAAGGCGCTCCCATTGATTTGGAAGTTTCCTGATAAATACAAATACCACGTTGTCACGCTGGGTGCATTCCATATGGCTATGAACTACATTGGAATGCTAACAAAAAACAAATGTTCAGGGTCAGGATATGCAGAGATCCTCATAGAAGCCGGGTTGGTAACGACCGGATGCCTGCAAAGTGTACTAAGCGGATAGGCTTATGCGAAGGCGTTGTTTTGCTTAAAGTCCGTTACAGAAGCAATGAAGCGCTTGCTTTTTGAAAGCTTCATGGATATGCAACAGAATGCAAGCGAATTTAATTCGACGACGCTGATGAAGCTGGTCTCAATTGCTAGCCGCAAAAGATTAGAAGATGCATTAAATGACCAGTCTTTGATGGATTGTATTGACCAATACATACGTTTTGAAGAGTCTGTACGAACCGGCGTATTGGGGAAAACAGCAAAGTTTTGGTTGAGTGTTGTTGACCATTCACGTTTGGTCATGATGTTGCTGTATTCTGTAAAGACTAACAACCTGATGTTATTCCACGAATGTTGTGGCCAGATGGCAGAACTGTTCTTTGCATTTGATGGCCCTAATTACTCTAGGTAGTACTTAACATTCTTATACATAGTAGGTTTGGGTAAACATGTGTTCACGAGTTTGTAAAATGTAATTTAAGTTTAACCAATTGGTTGTATAAGGATAAAAAAACGTGTTAGAAATTATTTTTTAATTACATTTGAACAATGTGCGCTATTTAAATTTAATTTTGATAAATAACAAAATATAATGGCCATTGTAGTGACTAAATAAAATAATTATAAAAATATTATATATTTCTATTTTCATGCAGGTACCTGACATGGTTGGATGTATTCTTTACCAACATTGACCTTACACATCCTGGAGCCAAAGAACTGTTACAAAAGGGTGGGATTTCAGTAACACGGTCCCTTATCCCAGGTGCTTGTAGCGCGGTAGACAAGACAATGGAGGAAACTTTCATGAGATTTGCCAAATCTGCTGGTATGCATGCTGTTAATTGTATTTTTATAACAGTAATATTCTTCACTATACAGGGTCAGTAAATAATTATTGCACACGAGAATGAATTTAAACAATAACTGATAAGTGTACTGATCAGTAAATGAAAATGCGGCATATACAATGTAAAATAAGTTATATATTAACACCTTTGATGATGAGGAATATCAAACTCATATACGTTATACACTGTGCTTGTTTAATTTAAGGAGGGTTTACAGGTCTTTTCTCTATGTTTGGGGCATACCAGCGTTGGTGTAGAACTACATCAACGCGAGTCCACTTCTATGAAAAGATGTTGGACATGTGCGGATTAATAGAAGATCCTGATTCACCGAAGGCCGGGCGACATCGTGAATTGGAACGCGCCGAAATCCGAAAGTCGGAAGAGGCAGTTGTCAACACAATGGCAGCAATATGCTGTTTTTCTAATCCGTTTATATCTACAGACAAGGAGCATTTAAACAGGTACATATACTTTAATATATATATATATGTGATATAAATATTATATATATATATATATATATATATATATATATATATATATATATATATATATATATATATATATATATATATATATATACACACATTTAAAACTATTTTGGTTCCGTCATGTTGTTGTTTTTCAATAATCATAAAGTAGTCTAACCAGTCTTAACAAAACTTAAGTAAAGTATCTTGTGTGCAGTCTCGCATCTGGTGCTCCAATTCCTCTTGATGCTGAGCATGATGTTCTTCGAGCAGAGTTAGTAGGGAAAGAAGCCAAGGCAAAATTTATATCTGAACGACTGACTAGTGGAGCAGCGACATCCAGGTTTTTCGACCCTATACCAAGGAATAGATTTAAAACAATGGAGGCTGCCAACAAAACAGTAAAGCTAATTGCCCGCAAGGAAAAGTAATACATCTTTATAATATATTACATTGTGCAAAAACTTAGAGCCACGTGATATTTCAATTGTTAAAACAGCCCAGGTTTGTGGCTAAGATGCTTCTATTATTTTCTGAAAGTAACTCTCTGTATTACATTTTCATTACTCTTAATTATAACAGTTCCGTGTTTGATTTGGATTCGTTTTAGGTTGTCCAGTATCAGGAGCAAAGTAATCTAGCCTTTATGCTCCTAGTCAAGGCTCAGTTTTCAAACCATGCCTTAGATCTGGATGAACTTATGCGGTATCCCCTCAAGCCAGTGCCACATAGCCTTGGTACCCCTGATGGTTTTTTGTGCAAGACCAATAAAGCTACCCTTATGAATGCAATTCTACAGGATGTGGCACCTTCATCATCTCCAAATAATGCCACATTATTTATACAAGATGGTAATGCATTATTCCATGAGCTAACAAACCTTGCTCCAACATTTGGTGGTATATGTCTACAGTTATTAGACATAATGGTTTCGAAAAAGGATTTTGTCTTTTCCACCGATAGTTACTTTCCAAACTCAATAAATGGACAAGAGATAATGCGAAGGAGCTGCTGTCGGAAGTTTAACATTGATGGACCGGAAACTCGTCGTCCAGTCGATTTTAAAGAATTCTTATCAAATGATGACAACAAGATGCAGCTTTGTAACCTCTTACTGCGCGTAGGGGTAGTCAAACGGCAGCATCCAGACTTGAGAGGTGCGGAACAGCAATAGTGGTCGTTAGTGGCAGGGCATACACATTGCAAACAACTAACAATGAGGTATACACTATCACGTTTTAAAGTGCAATTATACATTTAATGTATATATCTTTTTATGAAAATAATGTTTGTTTCACGCTTATAAAGTTTTAGCCTGTTTGCCTTAAAACAATGTCACGCTATTTGAGGTTTTATTATATTCCAGGTGAAGACAAAGGAAATACACAGTTTGGCGTCAACTCAAGAGGAAACAGATACCAGAGTGGTCCTGTATATGTACCATGGTGCAAAGCTCGGATACAAGTCTGCCATAGTGCGAACTCCTGACTCTGACATATTTGTTATAAGTCGCCACCATGCAACATCTGTGCCGCTGACAATCTTTCTAGATGTTGGTACAGGGAAACAGAGAAAGGTTTGAACAATTCAAAACATAACTATTTTGTTCAGTTATGTACAGAGAGAGAGAGAGAGAGAGAGAGAGAGAGAGAGAGAGAGAGAGAGAGAGAGAGAGGAGAGAGAGGAGAGAGAGAGAGAGAGAGAGAGAGAGAGAGAGAGAGAGAGAGAGAGAGAGAGAGAGAGAGAGAGAGATACACGCAAGCACAAATAATCGCACACTAACAAACACATACGCACGCATACACACAAAAACACAAATCGCCAACACATTAATTCAATTACAATATTATGTTTGAAATAGGTGCTGAACATCAGTGAACTATCAGAAGCTCTAGGTGTCAACTATTGCGCGGCCCTCTTAGGTCTTCACGTTTTCACTGGAGAAGATGTGACAAGTGCATTTAAGGGCAAGGGAAAGATAATACCACTCGGAAAGTTACAAAGTTATCCAAAATATCTAGAAACATTCAGGTATGTGCATGAAAACACAATTCATGAGATTTTCTCCCACAAATTAAAAAATCAAATCTCCATATAATATATATACATATATATATATTTAAGTATTCTCTTTGTCCTCACTTTGTAGGACGTTGGGAGATGCATGGGTAGTGGCGGAAGAAGTGATACAAATGCTTGAAGCATTTGTTTGTTTGATATATGGATTCCCAAGGGAAAAATCTGTAAACACATGCCGAGCACTTCTAAAGAAAATGGTTGGAGAAGACAAAGTTTTGACTGTTAAGTCTAAAGTTGACCTTTCAAGGTTACCGCCTTGCCAGGACAACCTATGTCAGCATGTCTTCAGGACAAACTATCATCTTGTCATATTGAAGAAGGCCAACAACTCCATTTGACGATAATCAAGGATGGCTTGTAAAGGACAATGTGTTGGAGCCATTATGGGCCAAGGGTCCAATTCTGCCTTCAAGTTTAATTGACATTCTGGGCCATGTGAACACAGAATTTGATTAGAAAGAAGAAGATGAGGAAGATGTTGACTTCCTCGAACTGGAAATGACACTGTCAGATGAGGATTTATCCGTATCTGACATTGTCGTTTCCAGTTCGAGAAAATCAATATCTCCCTCATCTACCCCCCCCCCCCCCTCCCAAAAAAAACCACATTCACGCTCTAAAGTATGTTTTTAATGGTACTGTTTGTGTTAAAACAAGTATGTTTAATTTGTATTTGTTGGCTTCTTACCATTGAAGTGAAATATTACCACATTATCTGTTATTTGCTTACTATGAGATATTATAATGCGTTACTTTTGTATATAAATGATATGTTTTCGTGTTTTTTAACGGTAAAAATACTATTATCAGTTAGAGAAATACATTTTATATTAAAAAACATTGTGAATGCACGTGTTAGTGTCAGAAACAATCTTTATACATAAACATAACAAGTTAAAAAAGCTAGTACGTCTCAAAATATATTAACATGCACATTATTAATTTTTTCTTCAAATTTGTTATTTACCCCACCCACTTTGATTGTCTTATATATCATAATTATTGATAATATTCACATGAAATGTTAAATTATTATATTCCTTAGTCCCATACGTGTACATAAATGTAGTTAGGGTGATAATTGTATTTAAACTGCTGTTCAGGTACAAATTGAAACATGTCATAAGCCAAAAAAACATGATTTTTGGTAGCTTTTTTCATAAATATAGTCATTATTTTCATAAAATGTATAATATTTCACCAAAAATGTATTTGTTCAATAAGAATAATATGTTATTAATTGCTTAAATTAAAAAGCTTACCAAAATCTAGGAAAATAAATGTTGTTAGTGTCATTAGCGAAATAACGGTATTTTCGAGGTTTTTGGTCGGCCATCTTGGCGGCCATCTTGGATTTAGACCCCATGGGAACACTTTTTTTCTTAGGAACAAAAATTTTCTTTCACCCGAGGCAATGTAGAACATCATCAGCATATTAAAAAAAAACTTCCAATCATGCATGGTGGACCTCCGTTCCTACTAGACTAATAGGACCCCATTTTGTAGATTTGTTTTTACTGGTTATCAAACCTTAGACGACGCGTCAAAAAGTGAACTTGTGAAATTTAAAAATTAAAAATTCATAATAATGGCGATTGTATGTGTAACTACGAAAGTTAAAGTTGCAAAACAAATGTATATTACATACTTTTACGCGAATTAATATTACCGGCAATCGACATCATCTGATGAACAATACGGCTAAAATTAAACCTCAGTAACGTAAATGATAGTGAAAAATGGAATAACCAACACTTAACTAAGACTCGATGTGTGTATCGATACCAATACTTCAATCTTACTACCTTATTATCGGGTGTTTTGCATTTAATAGATTATCATATAATTATATATAATAAGCAATTATATCACGTTTCCAGACATTTAAATATAAAAAGTGCATTTCAAAGTCTAAAAAATGAACTGTATTATTACCATACATTTTCTGTTAACAAGGTTACACTAGTCGTGATCAGCTTTGGCATCTGTTGACTTTTTGATACATTTCATGCTTGGGTTTCCCACCGGCAATCAACGTTTACCTCTAACGAAAATAATCCAGAAACAAGCAAAGTAATTTAAAACGACGACTGACACGCGATTAAACGAAGATCAGTTGGCATTTTCTAAATGATTGGTCGGCGATCGTTAATTCTTAAGTCTGCGATCGACGTTCAACCATATACCTTCGATCAAAGACTGGAAACAAGTCGGCGATTGGTAGGGAAAAAGTCGGCACTTCATTAGCGATTGGTTTAGCGATTCCAAATATGCATTTGATTAAGTCTGGATAAATCTTGTTTTAAATGATATCATTATTAATGTTGCATTTTTGGTGAATACTTAGGATATATTAAGTTCTTGACGTCTTAATACATATATGTTATGTTAAGTTTTGTTAAAACATTGGCTAAAAGGAGATAAAGCCTATTCGCACCGTATTTTAAAGTCTCTATAACGCTCAAAATCAACGAAAATGTCGTTAAGTATTTCGTAAAATAAAATTAACACATAAACAATCAGTGTTCCTTTTAGCAATAGCCGCAATTTCAATGCTAGATGTGGTATGATTACACTTATGAATGCCGTTGTTACACTAAATTTCTCAAATTATTTCGGGTTGATTAAAGATTCATGCTTATTATAACACTTCTAAAGCAGTTTACACATGATGAAATAAATGAATGGTTATTCAAAAGTTAACCAACTGTTATAACATTCATACCATTCTCTCATTTGAAATTGAATCGCTTTTATTTATTGAAATAAAATGTATATGTGTGTACTGTCGGACCTCGCGCATACCTTTGATTGACAACAGTTCATAATTTGGTTTACATTCCACAACAAATAATATAAGTTATTAAAAAGCAAGTATTTGAAGTATTTTTTGAGAGTTTGGGTACAACAAAGAGTAAATCAAACGAAAGCTTTTATTCTAACTAATTATGCATGCTATTTATATTATTGTTTCATGTTAAAGGAAATCGTTTTGAATTATTCAAATGAATATAGATCAAAGACAAAACTAGAAAAGAAAAATCTTGTTATCAACTTCCAGTCGTGCGTGTTTAGGCGAATAGGCAACTTTGTATTACCTACTAGACAATATAATAAAAAACGACATAATAACAATTTACAATAAGATCGCAGCCGTGTTGCGGTCGGAAGAAGACATTTGGAAGGAAAATGCAAATCAATACGTTTTTAAATATTTTAATGGCATGCCCAACCTAAGCATAACTTTAAGTGGAAACGATTATGAAATAGATAACATGCCCGCGTTTTGTTGACACCATCTGGTATTTCGCATTACACCAGGGCACATCTGGTGTTTTCCGTGCTACAGAACTAAGTTTCTGATTTGTTCTATGAACAATACATCAGAGTGGCCAGAACTGGCTATATTTACAACAGACACCGATAAGGAATTGGCTTGCGATATACATATTTACGTTGATTTAATTGCAAGTAAAGAACAGAAATTCCTATCACGATAGTTATAGCTCCTATAAAAATTGTTCTCATTCCACTGCTTCTTTGTCCATCAAATTATAACAAGCTCGTGAAACGCTGAAAATAAAGTTTCTTCGTTATTATGATCATTATAACGATGCTTTTAATATTACCTTAAAAGATTTCTGTGCTTCGAAAAGGTTGTTCCAATTCACTAGTTTTAAAAATCCATAGTGAAACATTAAGGCTGATTTCTAGTTTTATCGAGATGAAAGTTTGCTTTAAATAACATGTTCATAACTATTTACATGGCTAATGTTTATTACATTACACCTTTTCGATTAAGCAATTTTCAAAAAGTATAGTCTTCAACAGTGAAGTGTTTTCTGGAGGTTTTTTTTGTTGAGATTATTAATTTTGGGTACCACACCATATACATTTATATAGTATTAATTATATATAATTTATTGCGGAAATTAATGATCCTATCCAATACGTAAGTAACCCATGTTATATATATTACGAGGTATGCATGTGAACGTATATTATATAATGTCACCAACACGAGGGGCTACAACTAAAAACAACCATTTAAAGATAAACAAGTGTACGAGTTTTAAACGTTGACCGTAAGCGTCCAATATTTTTAGTTCTTCAGAAAAACACATTTGTAAAAATCAATGAATATTCATGCTACTCAAACTTACCGGAAAATAGCTCAGTTTTAATAACATAATCGGATTTTTACCTGTTTAACAACTCTGTGTCTGGATGTTTTGTTCATTATAAGCGTGTATGAACGGCCCTGGTTCTTCAAACAACTTTGCAGTAATTTATATTGCACTAAGAATAAAACACAATAAATGTGTGCATGCAAACTAAACGGCTCTTCATAATCCCATGTTTCAACATCAGCCTAGTACAAACGCTACTTCTCGTATTAATTATTTTCAGCATACAGGCGATACACAACACATTCAATTTTGTTTAACATTGAAGTCACACTTAATTGTTGCATTCAATATTTTTTAATCAGCTAAAACAAGTGTAAAATAGGAATTAAATTGCATTGAATCAACATTGTCTTGCATAAATAGCTCTTTGAATATGTGATTAGTTGACAAACGAACCATGTATTGAACATAAAAGCATTAACTAGCATCTTCTTGACAATCATACAACTGTTGAGCAAGAAAAGTAAATGCCTTTTGTACATTCTGCATTTTAAATTAGTTTAACTTACCTATATCTTCCATATATATAAGTATGAATAAACTATTAGTAAGTTTATATGTCCGCTCTATTTGATGTAGATTTACCCATTAAACATATTCCATGCATATCATCTATCTTTTTGAACTTTCGAGTATTTGCACTCGACCAGTATGTAAATTGCTGCTGTTTTGTTTTTGCTGATGAAAACATGTTTATATATTGATGGTCCCATTTCAAAATGCCGAACCTACATATTTTGGCATTTCGCGATTTTGATACTGTGCAAAGCAGGAAATCAATGCGCATATACCCCCAAAATAACGAACTAGTTAACCAATCGCAACAGCTCAAAAAAGTCATGTGATGTAATGACGAACCGCCATTGATTGAAATCAAAATGACGAAGCTGAAAACAATTTAACTTCGGCATTTTGCGCGCTAATAAATATTTTAAAGCATCAATATTACCATGTTTTTAAGGTAAATTGACGAAACGTAAACGTTTGCTTATAGAATAATTAAATGATGAACATTGTATAGCATTGATGAACGCAAACAAAGATCAAAATAATATAAACTGTTGAGGCCTTAACTCGAGGCCACAACCAATAGCTTGTTCCTACAACTTATTAAGTTGAGGTCTCAACAAAGTAAGTTGTTCCTTTAACTTAATTACCTCTGGCCGCAAATTACTTGTGGAAACAACTTACTAAGTTTGGACCACAACAAAGTTTCACCAGTCAGATAGGCCGTTTCATCTTTACCGTTTTATTACAGTTAGTACCCTTATACTCGTACTATTGTGTGCTCGGGTTCGAGCGCCGGTTTGAGCACTATCCCTGAAAGCTATGGATCCCGGGATTGAGCCCATGTCTGAGCACCTGTTAGCGATTGGGTTCAGGGTTCCATCCCCGGTCTGAGCACTATAAACGTAAGCGTCGGATCCCGGTTTTGAGTCCCGAAGCACTCGCTTCATAAGAGAGTGGTAAATCGTTTTTTTTTGGATTTGAACCCGGGACCCTTCTTGTAAAGGGCGATTGCTCTGACCGGGGCTCGATCCCGGGAACCATTGCTTACGAGGCGAGTGCTAGATGACTAAGTTTTCGTCGGTCCCTGTGTTCGATTCACGGTATGAACACTAGTCTGTAAAGCTAATTGTGAGTTTTCGACGGTCCCGGGGTTCGAATCACGGTACGAGCACTAGTCATGAAAGCTTTGGGTCTCTAGATCGAGCCTCGGTATGAGGACTTACCCTATAAGCGACGGCTTGAATTCTGATGTGAGGATGTGCACCGACAGTGACAGGTCCCGGGTTCGAGCCCAAGTCTGAGTACTAGCCCTGAAAGCTATGGATCCCGGGTTCAAGCCTGTGTCTTACCACTTTTTTCTCGACTGTTATGCTATTTCTGGCGTACCTGTAAATTCGGTAGATACTCCTTTAGCCATCGTCTCCAGAAAATGTTTGCCAGGTACTGAACTTGTCTCCACCATCGCCGACAATAGTTATCTCCCTTTTCAAACATTCCCGGAGGGAAACACCTATTCGAGCGTAGTAGCAAAATTTCGTTCGGTGACAGCGGTTCTTGATCCCGGTGATCATCACTTACCTGTGTAATCGGTCGGTCATTCAAAATCTTTTCTACTTCCGTGCAGAGAGTTGACAGCGCCTTGTCGCCCAGCAGTTGTTCGCGTACTACGGATTTCAATGCGCTTTTGAAAGAACCTCTCCCAAACTCCGCCCATGTGGCTTGCGTATGGAGGATTGAAGTGCCAAGCAATTACCCTTTGTTGCAAATGCCTCGAAGTTCGGCTCTGGTTCCATTCATTCATCGACTCACGTAGCTCCTTTTCGCCAGCCCGAAAGATTTGTGCCATTGTCACTGTAAAATTTTTCTGGTTGGCCTCGACGACTTACAAATCGTTGCATGGCGCATATGAATGAATCAGTATTAAGACTGTGCATTATCTCTATGTGTACAGCTCTTATGCACAAACATGTAAATAAACAACCGTACCTTTTCAGTTGTCTCCTGCCGGATTTGACGTATATTGGTCCGGCTCCAGTTTTTCAGCTGGAAGTGTCCCCATTTGTTGTGATTGAGGACGTTGTTTTTGTCTCTTACACATCGTGCATTTTCAAAACAGACTTAATCGTCTTAAGACCTGGCAATACCCTATACTTTTGTCGCATCAACGACTAAATATGATGAGCACCCACGTGAGCGTTTGGTTCATGGTATGCCTTGATAAGGATCCATGTTACGTGGTGGTTACCTGGCAAAATTATTTGCTGCTTAGTATCACTTCGCAAGTCAGCGTCCTCAAGACGACCGCACACTCTTAGCAAATTATCTGTGAAATGCGGACTTAACTTTGCCACTTTTCTCTATAACCCGTCCCGATTTCACAACACTAAAAATCTCGCTGCTTTACTCACCACTTTGTACACGTGACAAAATAGCATTTGTCGCGGCCCTCATTTCACGTACAGTCAAGTGCTTAACCTCTAGGCAGACATTCTCTTTCTCTCGTAAATATTTCTGAATGAGATATGCCTTGAATCTGAGAAGCCAGGCTACCGACCGCTGTAGCCTAAACCAGTCTGAATGCCTTATCAACAGTTCATCAAGCCCCCTATAGGGTTTCAATTGTGTCGCGTGCACATAACGGTCCTGCATTACCTCAATGTTGTCAGATAGACTGGCTACTGGTTGTGGTATTGATGGCCAGTCGGACTAATCTTTCAACAGGAAATCCGGTCCGTTCATTCAAATGTCATTATTTTCTATCTCATGCGGACAAAATCCCTTAGGCGTTTCATCAGCAGGATTAATTTCAGTCGGAACGTACCTTCAGTCATTTGCCAAAGAGTTATCTACTCCTGTCGGCAGCAAACAACTATCAATACTTACCTGTGTCAACGCAGGTAGTCCTAGTTTGTAATGCTCTCTGTGTTTTTGTGTAGAGCGTTCCATTATGGACAGTGCGTGGTAATCTTGCTGACACTTACCTGCCCGATTGTCTAACATACAGTCAGAAAATTGGAATTCCAAAGTATTTTAACCTCACTATGCACATTTGACATGTGTTGAAAATTTACATGACGGGTAGAGGACGAGGTTTTCCCTGTGGGACCAATAACGCTCCAACCTAGGATTGACCGTATTGCAAACGGCTCACCCCTGTTACCTCTCCTCTCTTCCTCTACTCAGAAAGCCTCTGTGGTATCACTCCCAATTAACAACTCTACCTGCGCGGCGTTAACATAAGGCAGTCGTATACCTGTCAAATGCTTCCACTTACCAATTTCTGCTCCAGTTGGAAGAGACTGAAGGGATATTGGTAAATGTTTAACAGACCAAACTCTATGTGCGTCGATACTGTCACGACCATCCAGAGAACTCACCTTTCAGCTGCATTCCAGATCTGCGCTGGGTAGACTGATTAACAGTTGTAAGGGTGAAATCGCCCAAAGTACCCTTAGCGTTTAATTTTCTTAATAAATTATCACTTCACAACGTGATATCGATGCCATCGTCTAACAAGGTGTTTCCGTCTGTCTGGAACCATATTTCACTACAACAGGGACAATACGTAAACTTACATTGACCGCGTCTGCTTGTGACCAACAATTCATATGCCCTGTTCTATCGCCTTCACGTCGACCTACATCAGCAACGGATCTATGCAACAAAGTGTGATATTTCTGTCTACAGCCATCAACCTCGCAACAACTACTCATTAGACAAAACTTAGCATAATGCTTGAAATTTAGACAATTGTCACACATTCGGTTCTCTCTAACAACACCTAATTTTGCATCATAATCAAGAGCTTTAAATTTGTCACAGTCAATTAGCCTATGGCTCTCCCCAATACGTTGTGGGGACAACGCACTTAGTTGTTTCCACAAGTTATTTTAAAATATGTTTCCACAAGTTATTAATTTGAAGCCACAACTTATGAAGTTGTTCTCTCAACTTTATAAGTTGTTCCAACGAGTTACTAAGTTGAGGCCACAATATAAACAAATAAATTGCGGTGTTCACCTCTGTGCCACCGTGTAAAACAGAAAAACACGAATTGCTTTGCTATATCTTATGGAAAACAGTGGAATAATTTATTCTATTGAAACAAAATATATTTCAATTAGCTGTCCATTTTGCCGAAACATCACATAAATGCAAGTCGAAATGACGAAGATACATTTTACAGCAGACTTATTAGATTAACGTCAAATTAATTCCATACTAGCATATATCAGATACGCGTGTTTTTTGTGGGTCGATTCGGAGAAGATCCCAATACCGGAATTGCCTAGATATGAAAAAAGCTTGGCATGATATCGCATTAATTGAATACTTATGGATGCTGTGCGTGTTTGAATATCTTTGATTAACAAATACCCAATACATTTGAGTTCAGCTCTTTTAAACGGGGATTAACATATGTGCGTGAAGTATCGCAGGGACTTCCTTTGAATGAACAATTCCTTTAGAGCGATAAGTGTCGTCCCTAATATGCAAGTGCGGACTGCACAGTACTTTCAGGGCCGACACTTCACGCATATGAATACGGCCCGGTTTTCCAATAGCGTGGCTAATGTATTTGATAAATCATCGAATCATTTTTGACACTAGTTAGCTCAGTTTGTTTCAATACGTATAACACTTCTATACGAACAGTGTTAATTTATTCACAAACCACAATTGTGAAATTCACAGAATTGGCACACCTATCGAACGAAATAGCTAACTTTGCAGTTGAAATCAATATGCTATAAGGAAAAACAATGTTGTGAATGCGATGTAAAAAAAGGTTGCATTATTTCTGTAATACGGCAATTTAAACTAAATTGAATAACACAAATAAAAATAAATATGGATCATCAACAAATTATCCGGGAATTTAATTATTGCTTGTCGAATAGTATACACCTTTATTAGTTTCATATTTGCGAACGAATCGAAATGACTGGATCTTCACAACAATACCTAGGTTTCAAACAAAAATGTAAACAAGAATGCATTAAAATATACAAAGGCATTTAGTACTTCAAAATTAACAAGCACAAAGCTGGAAATCATATCAGTCATACTGTATATTGAAGAACGATATGCAATAATTTGTTGTCGTCTATTTTATTCCGGCTTAGAAAAAGTATTTTTTGATGCAAATCTGCTTACCACACTAACGCGCTTTCCAAAGTGCATCAATTTAGGCATTTCGATACAAATATGCATAAATGCATCTTAATCGACATGTAGTCAATAGACATTTTGGTTGAGCACAAGAGAAACTATTATCCTCCTCTTGCGTTTCAAGCATAGTTTATTCAAGTTAAACGAATGAATGTCGCTGTGTGCGTGAATCGAATGTCAGTTTTATAAATGTTTAATCGACCACTCCTACGGCTGCGAAATGTGTACTTGATACAGGTCCATTCATATTATATATCAAAAGCGTCAGCTTCATTGATAATGCCGTTCATTGCACTGCATATACATTTTTACTCGTATATTTGGAATCGAGTCTGATTTCTATAAAGTGCATACCTGAAAGGTGTTCAAATTTGTGATGTGCAGCTGTTAAAACTATTCGGCAAAGGTGCTAAGTTTGAATATAAGTGAGCGGTCATTAATCACACAAAACCCAGTAAACCACTACAAATAACACATATTAACTGAAATAATCATTAGAAGACCAGAACAAATAGTTGCGACCAACGAAATGTTCAAAACATAGAGTTTAAGACGTTTACTCAATACCCAATTTCGAAATGATTGCCAAAATTGTCTACATATCGTCAAAGCTCATTTACATAGTTTATCCACCGACAATGATGTCGGCAAACAACGTCGTCTGGAATATTAACAAACAACTTAGCCGTCACAAGGAGAAAATCGGGAAATTCAGGCTTTTATAACAATTTATAACGCAGACCGCATGACAACTCCGGAAAAGGACTCGGTTGAGTTCGGCCGTTCGAAAGCGTTGGCGAAATTTAAAATAAAATATGTGTTTACGCATTTTGAAGGTGATTCTCTCCATATAGTTATAACACATGCATAATGTTATGATGTGTGGATTATGCCTTGGTAGTTGTTATGTAATAATTAAGAGATATAAAAACTGTTAATCATTGAATAAAAAACGAACTTACATGTGTATATGTATGCATGTGTTTCCTTAAAATACATTAATTTTAATTGAGAACATATGCAAAAGTATTCACTCGATTAATCGAGACCTTATTTGATTTGAAATGAAACGTTAATACGAACGAGATGCATGCTTTAATACAAATGAATCAAACTTACTATGATCTTAAATCCCCAGACATTATGGACTGTTATGAACTCTTTAAACGAACAACTATTAAATGCGTGCACACATGATGACACTTTGCAATGTGTATAAGGTTACCACAGGATTATTGGTCATATTTCACACGCGATGTTGGCATGTAGCAGAGGTTTGCTACTGCATGAATAAATTATAATAAATCATTAAATGGCAAACATATCTTAATAAGATATGGTCTATGCCTAAACTTTATCACAAGTCCGAATATCATTGACCATACTTTATTTGATGATGGAGCATCTGAAGACGTGATTCGGATGTTTTATATTTGCTGTGAATGTATAAATGGAGATATGATTTACGTATATTCATATTGGGAGTTGAACATTTCGGCGTCAGTTGATTATCATAATTGCAAACTTAGTTTCCCGCAATAGTTATAATTTATATTTGTATATTATTGTATTTATTTTATTTCGAAATTCCCCGCATGTTATCAACGTAATACTTACAGTTTTTTATATAAAACATTCAAAGTGTAAAATATGTCAACGACGCCCACATATTTAATTTGATGCTTAATCATGACATTGGTTAAATATGTATTTTGTTCTACGAACGCCAATAACATATATATACAAGTATGAGCAATAATAATGTCAAATACCTGACAGTAGTTGTTTTTCATAGACGATTTCGATTAAGTAAATATAATTTGTTTCTTAATCATGGACATATTACTTCTACTTCTTTTGCTAGGTAACAGTAATACTCAACATCTTCCGTGATATAAAAGATCAATGATATGCATATTTTGACGATTTAACAACCTGAGAAGTATAAAGCGTTACAGACGCGGAACGATTTTATAATTTGGACAGTTGTGTTGTTATCGTTATATTTTGTTTCATTTACGAGGATTGCTTATATTAGGAATACAATTAAATAGCACTATGTCAGCACGGACGGCCGAAAGGTTCAAGCGCTAGATTTTTACTCCAACAGTCATTGGATCGAGCACATTTTCGGACTTTTTTTCTAACTTTAATTTATTTGTTATTATTATATACTGGAACTCTTTATTTCCGATGTTTACATTTATAAATTAAACATTTTATGACAATCTTCTAAAAGTGCCACAACCGTGTTAAAAGGTTCCTTTAAAGATTGCGACCGAAAGTGTGTCTCCACAAAGTTTCTTTAAACACAAGTCTTTTTGAAAACATCCTCGGCACTCTCACAATTCACAAGGCGTCAGCTGTTTTGTGCCTCGAAATAAAATGTCTGTGTGGACGTTGAGAACCGAGGATAAGGTCTTCCAGTAACTAGATACATGTACATCAACATCGAGTAAATGACTGAAGGGGATTGTAATATAAATATTTACATTAATAACATAGTTGCTTGGAGGCGACATGAATCAATTCTATCTGCAATGTTATCAGTATAACTATTTTGTTCTTCATATTAAGCTAAGATATTAAGTGCAATGTGTATATTGATTCAAACAGCCTTATATCCATATATACCTTTTAAACACAGACACTATTACTTCTTTCTGTTAACATACTACTCTGACTTCTTTACTATCCGCTTATATTACTATGTATTTTAACCTGACGTCGCATTATATCACAATGCTTTTATTTCAGTTATAAATCGTTAGGGTAGCAAACATTCACAATTTAAATGCGCATGCCATTACTCAATCAACAATAAATATTGCTATCATGGTTTATTTTCCCTTTTGCTTCAACAATTCTTACCATAAAGAGGGATATAGTCAGGTCAATATACACTTTGATGCCCCCAAATATTGCTACAAAAAGTATTTTCACTGATCCTGGTAGTGTAGTACGTACTTTATAACATATCAAACGTTTACCGAAATCGGACCTCCGGAATATTGTTTTTTTTTCAAGATGGCCGCCATAGATGGCCACCAAAACCTAATTTTGATCATATCTATGTAACTATCCACTCAAATGTGATTATTTTTGTGTCTATACCCAGGTCTCGGGGACCAAAGAACACTTTTAGATTATAAGACAAAGTGTATGTTATTATGAAACACATCAATTCATCAGGGCCTCCAAAATAGTCATCGCTACAATCATGAAGGATTACAAACCCATAACGTTTGACTCGATGGTGATGATTTTTATGTAAACCGGTCATAGTTTTGGAAACAAAGAACACTTTGATGTAATTGTTGATATCACTAAGAAGTTGTATCATCATAGCTGTCAACTATCACCTGATACACAATGTGTATCCTCGCCGAACGGTGTGGGGCTATGGACGGGATCATTCCACTGTTGCTTTAACAATAGCGATGTCCGCACCGCCTGGTGAAACAATGACATAGCATCCCTTTATAGTCAGAACTGCGCTGATCAAAGCAATCATGCCTGCAAAGTTTTTGTCACGAGAAAAATGTCCTCATTCATGCATGATCATTATGTTTCTAAGTTGAAACTCATACTGAGGTTCACGTTTTGTCCTCCTCTCTGTTGTGTGATATTTTTGATCGAAGGGCCAGTCTTCGTAACCATCGAACACCATTGTTGCTTGTCCGTGAAATCTGCTTAGGATTCGGCTATTGCGTTGTTTATGTCACCCTTTTCATGGTAAATGATGACGCAAAGTGCCACCATTAAGCACGTAACAATCTGATTAAGGATAACAGTTCATTTCAATTGCAACCTCTTTTTATGCGTTTTCAGCTTGATCCCTCATTGACTGAATGATCTGAGGCCTGTTAGTTCTATGACGTATGTTCTTGGCTTCAAAGAGGTACAGGAGGATGGGGATCAGTTCATACGACAATATGTCTTCAAAGGAAAGATCTCCAGATTTTGACATTACCAGGAAACGCTGAAAGTGCAGGATAAATATCACGGTCTTGAGCAATCTTAACAGCGGGGCTATTCCCAAGATTTTGGTATCAGTCTTCTCTTAGATTTATAAAACAAAGGTCGACGTTCATATGATATATCTTATGATCGTGTTCCCATCCTCTTGAAATGCATGAACATTCACATATGATCCAGCCACTATTCAATGGAAAATGTTTTTCAAAGAGGATCAGCTGTCTAGGGTGAGCACGCTTGTAATCTTTGTCTGTAGTTTCTTGAGATCAGAAGCATCTCTTTTGATGCGCACCCCAGTTGAGTCTTTGTGTTGTGGACTTGTAGTATAGGCCAGTTCTGTGAAATCCTGCATCGCACTGTTGTACTCGGATGTTACAAGGTGCAGATAGGCTTCCAACAGTTTTGCATTACGTTGTTGTACCCACTGCCGCAATTTAGACAACCTGTGTTCTCTAGAGACCTCATCAATTGTTGCATTGACAAGAACACTGCTTAGCCGAGCCCAGCAATGATTGCTCCTACGAACAACGTGAAAAAGCATTAACGAACTTTCCTATAAAGTTCTGGGTGCGATTTATATAGGCTGCTCATTGGCTGAAGATAGTTATAAGCAGATCGCAGGTAATTGAAGTACCCAGCTGCAGCAAAGGCGGAAAGACAATTGGCTACTGCCTGCAAATGCATCATCCAAAACCCTTGTTCAAACCTCCTTGATCAAATCCTTGCCTTGCTTACCATAAGGTGATAATTCAGCAATAATTCGCTTGTCTTTGTGGTTTGGGCAAGTTCATGTTTCTTCTTCTCTGTAGCCATCTCGAGTGTATGTGGTAGCATACGCGAGTGACAAAAACTTAAGTATTTCCATCATAAATGCGATAACTAATGAAATATGGTTTCATTATTAATGTTGGGTTGCATGTTCCCATGCACTTCGATCAGAAATGTTCACTGATCAGTATGTAAAAAACTCAACATTCACACACGGTAACATTGGGCAGCGCATTTTACCTGCACATTGACAGAGCTATATTGGACCCAATAAATCTATTCACCCGTAGTGTAAGTATTATATTTAATGTTGAAGAGACTTATTGGTGAAGTTTGAGCAGTATCTATCTGATGTAACAAAAGTTACGCGTAATCTATACTCTAAATTGAACTCAGCAAATATTCACCAAGTGATTGATACACAAAAGGCAATATTGTCTGTGAAAAAGATTGTAAATTATCCTTTTAACACATGCACGATAACGATATGTCAATGAACAAGCGATAAACACTATAGTACGGATATTGATTGATTTTGAGCTTTTATTAAAAAATGTACTCTAAGCAAAAATTGTTAATAATAGAGTCTGTTTCGATATGTAAAATAAATAGCAAGCAATAAAGATACAGCTTCGACATTTATGCAGACAGAGGGCATATAACACATTTTTCAATATTTTACTTTGTTATACCAGTGTAAAATAACAGAATATTGAAAGGTTTTTACTTTTTGACAAACGTTTTATAAGGATTGCCGTTCAATTCATGAGGCGCATTTCCAATTTTAGTTGTTTGTATAATTTAATCATTGAAAAGCCGATCATTACAGTGCCAGTAAAAAGGGATTTCTCGGCTCTTATAAATCCATATAAGTTAACCAATACAATGTACAACATAAGAAAAATGCTAGAAATTTATTAAATTAAAGGGATCTTTTCACGGTTTGGTAAATTGACAAAATTGAAAAAAGTTGTTTCAGAATCGCAAATTTTCGTTTTAGTTATGATATTTGTGAGGAAATACTATTACTGAACATTAACCATAGTCCAATATAGCCATTATATGTATCTTTTGACGATTTGAAAACCTGAAATTATAAAGCGTTGCAACGCGAAACGATTGAATAATTTGGAGAGTTTTGTTGTTGTCGTTTAAATTTACGAAACTACGAAGATTGCTTATATAAGGTATAAAATACTTAAACTGTGTATACCCGGCGGAATAGCCGAGAGGGCTTATGAGTTTTTAATTCAGACTAATTCCAGGACTCCGGGGGTCACTGGTTCGAGCCCTTGTACCGGCTACTTTTGTTCCTTTTTTAATTTTATTCTTGATTTTTTACTGGAGCTTTTAAGATCCAATGTTTACATTTATCAATATAAAGCATTTAATGACAAACTTCAAAATATGCCAAAATCTGTGAAAAGGCCCCTTTAAGTATTTTACTATCGCCGACGATTAATTCAAAATTTGTAGTGCAAAACGAAAAAGACGAATAAATTAGATTGAGTCAACACTACTATAATTTAGAATAATATACACATTCGATTGGAATGGAAATCACGCGTAGACGAAATGCGCATACTGGTCGTGGAATAGCTAACAATAGCTACGGCAAAGTTGAGTGAGCACCCTCATTAAATGCAATCGTGTAAGTAGAAGTAATAGCTAGTTTCTCGATGCACGGCAAAGATTGCTTACATGTGTAAACCTTAATATGATGCACGTCTAAATAACGTTTGGTGTCAAAGGTCTTCGAGCAGATAAACGGCTTATTGAAAAAAAAATTAACCGTAAATATAAGGTTCTTTCATTTTTAAACATATATCTTGTTCGAAACAGCAGTGAACATAGTCCGAACACGAAATGTACTTTTTGAAAACCTCTCCCTAGTAAAATACCGCACTTGGTCTCGTTATTTGGCGAATATAACAATACACTCCATGCTGAATAAATCTCGTACATCTGAGTCCTCTTATGACAGACTAATATGGCTAATGCAATGAATAGAGCTGCTGCAAAATGGATCTTAATTTTCCAGCAGACCATTCAATCACAAAACGCATTCAGGAGTTACGAGTTATCTCAACGAAAACACATAGTCATAACAGCCATTTGCACGGAACGGGTGATGATGACCTAACGCAAATACTTGTAATTGTATGCACCCGTTTTATGTAGACCATCATTGACGATTCGGTTGTGAGCTCATATATATAATTATTATGTAATTACAATTCATTAGAGTAGAAAATTCAAATAGTATGTCGAACACTACGCATTCGCGCATCAACGCCCTTGAGCTGGATTTTGTCTGAATTTTGCATTGTATTGAAAGAAATATTTATTTGCTTGGGGAGAGGGGGTCTTAATGTTTTGGCTGTCATTTAGGACAATTAAATAGAGTCTGTGCGTGAGAATCCGGCCGAATTTCTTCCCAATACTTATTAACACTTAAAAACTAATTTCTGAGACATATATTATTACTGTAATACAACATATCGGATGCATACTGATAGAGTTATTGTTTATTTGTGATCGATGGTGCCAGAGGCAATCGAATAAACAATTGCTTATTTTGTATTGACTATGTATAACGCGATACTTCGAAAGAATCGGTGTAGCTGTTAATTTGAAATTAATAATATTTGCTTTACCCTTATATTTGTTGATTTACAACAAAACAGCTTCAAAAAGAAAATTAGTATGATATTGTTAACCCGATTACGGATAAAACGCTTATTTTAGTGCTTTCAGAATTATATTGAGTTTCATCTATTATATTAGTCTTAGTGCATAGTGGACGTGTTTTTTGTGCTCCTAAACAATGGAATTTACTTAAAATCTAATATCGCTACATTTCTGAAAATTGACCTATGCATGGATGTATCGCATAGCAGGAAGATACCATAAAAAATAATTTTGAAGTGTTAAATTTGTCGAAGATATAGGATTATTTAACTAAGTATTCTTCTATTTTCGCGATGCAAAATAAGGTAAATGTGATCTAGAACAGTCTGGATATTAATCGTGAACACATTTCAGTACAAGATTGATCATCAAGCGTGATTGTGTTTGTGTCACATACTAGTGAATTGATCATCAAGCGTGATTGTGTTTGTGTCACTTACTAGTGAATTGATCATCAAGCGTGATTGTGTTTGTGTCACATACTGGTGAATTGGATTACATCGGATTAAGCTTTCACCAGTTCGGACAATCATCTGCCAATTATCTCGATTTATTGCCTATGGCTATGTGACCTATTGTGCATAACAATTATCCTTACAAACTCTGCTCACAATCAAAAAGCTGCTAACGAACAATTATTCAAGGGCATGTACTGTGCACGGTGATATGACAAGAAAAAAACGGACTAAAGAAGAAGCGTCGCCGGACAGTGTCAGTGTATAAACTGACAAACTACACATAATGGCATTCCAATACGTCCGCACCCACAACACCAGCACCGTTTGATAAATCGTCTGGAACGGGCCCTTGTTTCCCCCCTCATTTACAATTTGTTGCAAGCCAGTTTACACCGATACAAAGTAGCCAGTACTTAAGTACATCACCTGCTACGTTCCAGACAGGCGGAACTACATACTCACCGGTGGGTAACCAACTGAATCAGGTACCTCCTCACATTGATCCAAACATGATAAATACCATACTTGTTTCCTTACATTTCCATTGACAGAAGGACAAAGAAACATTCAATTGAAATTAAATAAACTCGATTAGATCGAAATTGACGTCCAAACAATCTCCTGTAAAGTGACACAAGTAGAAGCAAAAGTTTTAACACTTGAAACAAAGATAACTAATACAGAAAAGAAATTAAGTGAACTTGAGGAAAGTCGATCATTTGATAGTAAAGTATATGATGATGTCCGCGTAAACCACCAAGATCTTATAAACAGGATAAAAACTCTGCAGAATGAAAATACACAGTTGTCGGAAAATGTGTTAGACCTGCAAGCGCGATCAATGCGCGACAATTTGCTATTTTTCAATTTTGAAGAGGAGAAATCGTTTGAATCCAGAAAATCAGAAAACTGCATGGACAAAATACACTAATTAAGTGAACAACTATTACACATAGAAGACCCTGTACAAAACTAAAATCGATAGAGCACATCGGGTCGGTCAATTTGTTCAAGGGTTAAAACGACTAATTGTGGTAAAGTTCAATTTCTATGGGGGCAAACAGGAAATTAAAAATAAAATACATGAACTCCTTCCCACAAGTAACTACCGTGTCAGCGACCAGTTTCCGAAGGAAATCCAAGAGCGCCGACGAAAACTCGTGCCATACCTGATTCAAGCCCGAAAGGACGGCAAACAGGCGTCGCTTTCATACGACACGCTGTATATCGATCGGAAAACTCGTGCCATATCTGATTCAAACCCGAAAGGACGGCAAACAGGCGTCGCTTTCATACGACACGCTGTATATCGATCGGGTAAAATACACATATGATCACCCTCCACCCGGGCCTGTGCCGGAAATGCCAAACCATGGACCGCGGAACAACCTTCGCCGTGAAACCGGAAGTCACGGTACTACTCAATCCCGTAACAACTAGAAAAACGACCAGAGGCAGCTACGTATTCGTTCGTGGCATGTTCAGGGATTTTTATCTAAATTAAATGACAGTGACTTTGTAAACTTTATAAATACTTATGCCATTCTTATTCATACGAAAACTTGGAACTGTAGATAAGCAAATATTAACATCAATAATTTTAATTGTTTTTCATGACCCCGTCCAAAATGTAACAAAAAAACAAAGCGAGAAAGTGGAGGTGAAGAAATATTCAAATGCAATAGAACTAATTAAACTTAACAATAACGGTATACTGTGGTTTAAACTGAAGAAAAAAAACAGCCATTATGTTTAGAAAATGATATTTGTGTGTGTGCATACTATATTCAGCCCTGTGAATCTCATGTTTATTCAAATGTAAACTCACCGATATTTGAATATGACTTTTTTATCAATTAGCGTTTGATATACTTATCTACAGCCAACAAGGCGATATTATGTTAGTTGGTTACCTAAATTCTATAGTAATTGAAAATATAAACCTTAACCGTTATGTTCACATGCCTGTTTATGACGTTCCGCTTGAAAAAATCCCGGCTCGCTCATCGTTTGATAGTCATGTCAATCAATTTGGTAATAAGTTGTTGTCACTTTGTAAAGAAAATAGCTTATTGATTGTTAATGGTAGATTAGAGCCCGGTCATTTTACATGTTTTAACTGTGCTAGGAATTCTTCGGGAGCCAGTGTTGTAGATTATGTTATATTTAATTTTAATCTTTTGCCATATATCTCTAGTTTTAAAGTGAATGACCTTACTGAATTTTCAGACCACTGTCCGATTGATTTAATTATTTTATGTAGATCAAGAATCTAAATGCTACTAATGTGGAAATCAATAAGTTATATTGGGAGGATGGTTAATCCGCAGATCTTAACATTCTGCTGAATAGTAAACCTAATACTTTTGAAAATATTACTTATAATTTAATACTGGAAAACGAAACTTTTGATACATGTGTAGTGGGTGTGGGAGTGCGGGCTCTTCATTCAATCAAAGCCGTGGAGGTTTAATTGTATTTATTGACGCTGACCAATAAGCCATGACGGAAAAGACCTAAACAAAACAATGACACTATTTTACAAACAGAACAAAACGAACGATACTACAAAATATGAATGAAATGAACATAACATTAATTAAACAAATTCACACACATTTCATAATGCAATAATACACAATGTTCGATAAATGAAAACAGTTGAACAACTCACCAGGTTGGAATATAATGAAGACCACGTGTATGGACTTGCGTCCACTAGACGGTCTTGGCAAATGCGAGCGTGGTCAATAATTTGATAATGAAATCAACAGGTACAATTGAATGACCAATGAAAATCTTGCATCGGATCAATTCATTATTTTGATTTGACATAACAATTATTGCATCAGCCTGCATGGGTGAACAAACACTAGAGAGAGGACAGAATTTCCACAAAGAAGTAAATGTATGTTATATGAAAAGGGAGATAACAATTGACCTGTACTACACATGTATTAATCAATTATGCGATATTATTTATGATATCTCCTTTCAGGTACACGGACGTACACTTACTTAAGATAATACAAAACCAAGAAATATACGAAAATCTTTATGGTTTGACCAAAGCTGTAAAATGCACAAAAAAACGTTTTACGACTGTAAACGTATATACAAAAACGATCCATCAATAGCGAACAGAACGTCGTTTTTACAAGCCAGATCGTCATATTGTAAAAACAAAAGTTATTGTTAAAAATGAATGTTATAGTAAAGAAAGTAAAACATTGTCAACCTTAAGTAAATCTAACCCAAAGAAATTTTGGAAATACATTAACAAATATAAAATTAATAAAAAGACTGGCACTCATGACGTAACTTTAGATGATTTAATAGGTCATTTTAAACATGTATCTAACACACCGCATGACAGCTTATTCAATGCTGATGAAAACGCATCCAGAACTGAAACACTCCATATTGAGGAATTAGATCGCCCATTTACAGTTATAGAAATACAAAAAAAAAAACATTATCAAAGCTCAAACGCCATAAAAGCGCTGACATGTCTAAAAATGTTGCTGAATTTTTTATTGACTGTAATGAGTCTATTTATCCGTATTTAGTTAAAAATTTGAATTACATATACGAGAAAGGTACTTATCCTGATTCGTGGTGTAATGGAGCTATTGTTCATATTTTCAAAACAGGAGACAAAAATGTTGCATCTAATTATCGAGGCATTACATTAATAAATATTATAGCTAAAATTTTCTCTATAACATTGTGCAATCGAATAAATTCTTGGAGCGAGAATGAGAATATTTTTAACACATCGCAATTCGGATTTAGAGATAATCGGAGTACAATCGGTTGCATTTTTATTTTGCACTTCATAATCCAAAACATTATTAACAACAAATCAAAACTTTATTGTGTTTATATCGATTATGAAAAAGCATTTGATACCGTTATACACGAAGCTTTATGGGTTAAATTATTTCAGACAGGAATAAGCTGTAAAATGCTTAATATGATCAATTCAATTTATCAAAAAGTTAAATCACGTGTAAAAAACCATAACGATATGTCCTATTCGGAGCTTTTTGATGTAACGTTAGGAGTTAAACAGGATGAGCCATTATCACCTTTATTATTTATTTTATTTATAAATGACATAACGATTGTATTGATATCAATAATTTAACTGAAAAAGATATACGCTTATTATCGATATTTAAGTTGTTATTTGCTGATAATATTGCATTATTTACCACAAATCCAGAAAGTCTGCAGTTGCAATTAAATTCTATCTTATCAATATTCGTGTAAATGGGGTTTAAAAATAAATACTAACCAAACTAAAATTTGCATTTTTGAAAAAAGGAAAAGTAATTGTTCGTATAGCTGGACTATTAACCAACAGGCTATTGAGACTGTTGATGAATTTTGCTACCTGGGCTTAAAACTACACTACACGGGTAACATGTCAAGAGCAATAAAGGCATTGAATGAACAAGCCTTAAAAGCTTATAATCATTTGTCGTCCATTTTTAGTAAAGTGAAGCTAAATACTAAAACAAAACTTTCTCTATTTGACTCCCTAGTGAATCCTATTATTTTATATTCATCTGAAATTTGGGGAATTTACAACATTGACGAAGTCGATAAACTTCATTTTAAATTCTGTAAATCTATTCTTGGTGTGCGCTCACAGACTTCTAATGCCGCTGTTTTAGGCGAACTAGGCCGATTTGCTCTCTCTATTATATTTAAACAGCGTGCCCTTAGTTATTGGATTAAAAAAAAGCAAAACCCCGAATCCCTCATGCACACTGTTTATAACGAACAATTCAATCTTTACAATGATCTAATTAGGAACAATAATAGTAACAGTACCACCCTGTGTTGTGCATTTGTTAAACGACAATTAGAAAAACTAGGAAACGGAATGTTCTTCAATAGTTTAAATAACAATGTTAATCATTCTGATGAAATTAACCAGAGATTAAAAGATCAATATATCCAAAATTGGCACGATACAATTTATAACCAACCGAAATTAGAGTACTATAGAATGTTTAAGACTGAATTCGCCTATGAAAAATATTTAGACTGCATTAATTATAAAAATCATAAACAACAATTATCAAGATTTAGACTTAGCGCCCATAAATTAGAAATAGAGACGGGTAGATATAATAACATACCCAGAGATGAACGCAAACTTGTAATTTAAACACTGTTGAGTCCGAATATCACTTCTTTCTAACTTGCCCCAATATATAAAGATCTACGAACAAAGTATTCTATCCGAACAAACTGGCCAAATCTTGCGAAATTTAACAATATACTATTTTGTCAAAATACTCAAGTCATTAACAATGTTGCAAGATTCATTACCGACGCCATGAAACTCAGTGAGGAAAAATTAGAAGTATTTGCTGCTTCTCATTAAATATTGTATAAAAACCCTTAAAATATTGTCTATGTACTTTTTGTTTACTATTAATTGTTTTCAATATACACACGTTTGTGCATGATGTTTGAAATGTTTCAGTGTAGTATATCTTTATTAACTTGACTGTATTTGTAATGTATTGATGCACTTTGACTATATTGTGTTTATTTGTTTGTAAATGGTCAAAGGCGTTTTGCCGATTTTCCAATAAAAAACTTGAAAACTTGACATCATCTCAGTATTGTGCGATCATTTTCAATTTGAAGAGCGCGTGTTGTAAAATGCCATTAGGTCGCATAAACGTAGTCTTGAATGCATACGTTTAGAATTCCCGAATAGACTTTGCTCTCCTCGATGCGACGATATCCATATGAGTTATCCAGTGTGTAATTCAAACTTAAAAATGCAAAAAGGAGTATAATAAATATCAAATAACAAATTATGTCATTATAATATGCATTTAAAATGTTGAACATGCCGTTCTATAGCACATACTTTATTTTCAGGAACGATTTGTACTGAATGAACAACTCCTGTGAAAGATTACATATAGTTCAGTATCATAACGAACAAATATGTGTGCTGTGCAATTTATCCTTCGCGATTATTAATCAATATAAATACTCCGCTTCATCAATAAGTACTTAAAATAATTCTTTTTAAACATCGTAACCATGAAATATACTATTTTATAATATTTTAAATAATTTTAACCATTACATATGCCAACGCTCTAATCAGTGTCTAATACTAATGCTAATGTTGTTGGTTTGTTGACGCCATGGGTGACACACTCTCGGAGTCTGTAAAAGCTCAAATGTGTCAATTCTAAACTTTAAAAACTCTGGCACGCAGAAAATTGAAGAAATGAATGATTGCATACAAGAGTGTAGAAGTGTCACATATAAATAATGTAGTAGAAAAATCAGGTTGGCACAATGATATTGCAACAATAAATATCACTTTAAAAGTAATCTTGGTGTTTTTTTCTGGTTCCCGTTAACTCAAAAATCCAAGCAAAGAGAAATGTATTGATCATCATGATTCTGATTGCGTATATTAAAGATGTCATTATGGCAATAAATACAAGGAAAAAAAACTATTTAAACAACAAAATAAATGATGAGTTACATAAATATTTCCAATTAGATACTAATTATTTTCATTGTTCTAAGTAATTTGCTTTTAAAATACGAACTAACGAAGTAACAGAAAATTACACTAATAACGTATTAATCGCGCTAAAAGCGTGGTTCTGCGGTGTGCGATTAAGCTGCGCTTTTATATCATATGAAATTGTTACAATTATTGAGCCCTTAATATGATGGAATTGGAGACGCTAATTTCACGGTTAACATTTCCAACAGCACAGGCGTTGGTTCATCAGAAGAATATACATGTAAATACGAAACACATCAAAATAAATCTCGAATAAAGCGGAGAAAAATCGCTCAAACTTGTTTTTGTTTTTTTGCTGTCTCGGATTGGTTAGAGATTGATCGAATCATTTGGCCATTGATGATTTGCCATAAACACTAAACCTCATGCTGTAATGTGATTCCTTTCCTGTTGAGTCGACTAGATAAACATATTGTCTATTTTCACTATGAAGAGTATTGAACGATAAATTTGCCACATCAGCATGCATGTTTACTTGTTTAATCAAAACATCCGTTGCTTCAATACTAGCATCGCTCTATGCGAAAACATGGTATACGTGTTTGTATTTCCCCTACGTAATTACACCCGCAATAACATAAATTGGTCATTATGGACAAAATTAGCAATTTCGTGGGTTTGCATATTTATGTTAATCTATGTTGGTAAAAAATGCTTTGATCCAAAACATGTGTTTTATCCTAATGCAAACTGATTCCGATAATTTTTTATTTTCGTATCGTCGGAAATTTAACCCTATGTTATTAAACCAACTATTAATGTTTGTGTTATGCCTAGTTATAAATCGTAGCAAACATAGCTAAGCTATTAAAAACATACCACTCTGAGTATCCTATGCTAGTATATCCTGTAAGCAAGTTTAGCATCAGTCCATTATCTTTTGCGTTTGGTAGCTTTATATTGATTGCAGAATTAATTCGTTAAACTATTCAATAGCACATTTATTCCGAGTAGCAATTATAAATTGCGTAATAAATGTTCAAAACAAAACAGCGAACTGCCTATGTTTGAATAACCATACTCTGATAAATTGCAATTTTAGAATAAAACTACTATTAACATGTTGATGTTCTTACGAATAATTATACCATTTTATTTCAGTCATATTAAATGTCCATTGTTAAGGGACTCGTTTCAATCAGATTTAGTATGACAATATGCCTGATGTAGATGCAATGAATAGAGAGTATAAGCCATATTATCGGTCTTTAATTCCGAACGTTTATAATATTGATACTATCTTTCATTTTTCTCCTATTTACAAGTCGCCATTTGAATGCGAAAACCATTTATTTTTTTAACAGAATATAGCATTCTCAAAAGTAGGAGGGTTTATGCGTACCGTACGCGTATGAAGTGCATACTATTAATTGAGTGTCGGTTAACCAAAGTCGCTTATTTTCGTGGGCCTAATACTTTGTACAGTATTTCAAGTGCTGATGTTTAAAAACAGTCAATCCGTAATTACCGTAATACCAGTAAGCAGCGTCGTATATATTTCTACATTTGCATACAGTTCAACACTAACGGCTTAAAGTACATTTTGTAAATAAAGCAGCACGCAATTGATATAGTGCACACCATATTAAAAACCTATTAAATGACGAATTTTATATTGATATAATCAATCAGTTCAAAGTTTATTAAAGCTGTCAGTACGAGGCTGTGTAACCAAAATATTTTAAATACCATTCTTTCACAAGAGGTAGGATGAAGTCCTTGGCCAGTTTGGCAATCAGTTCCATAAGTAGCATAAACATCGACGCAGTTACGCAGGACAAAAGTGCTTAAACTTTAAGTCAAATTTGTTGATTTTGTTCATGTTTTAAAACAGTGAACTTGAGAAATCTCAAAATTAACAATTCATAAAAATGGCGAGTGTATGTTTATCTGCGAAATTTTAAGTTGCAAAACAAATTTATTTTACATACTTTTACGCGCATTAATATAAGTCGACATCATCTGACGTTCAATAGCGTGAAAGTTGGTGAAAATGGTATAACCAAAACGTAATTAAGACTCGATGCGGGTATCGTCTAATGATAACAATGCTTCTATTATACTACCTTATTATCGGTACGTTTGAATTTCATAGATTCGCATATAATTATATATAATCAGCAACGTCATCACGTTTCAATCCATTTAAATATTTAATGTTAATTTCAGTTTCTGAAAAATGTAATTTATTATTACTATTCATATTCTTTTAATAAGGTTAAACTAGTCGTGTTCAGATTTCGCATCTTTTGACTTTTAGATACATTGCATGCTTAGGTCGCCAACCGGCAATCAACATTGTCATTTAACGATAATAGCCAGAAACAAGCAAAGTAATTTATAACGTCGACTGACTTGAGATTAAACGAAGACCAGTCGGCATTTGCTGAATGCTTGGTCGGCGACCGTTCATTATTAAGTCTGCGATTGACGTTTAACCATCTACCTTCGATCACAGACTGGACGGCAATAAATAAGTGATTGGTTAGAGATGCTCTTGATGGCTTTTTCAAAAATATTTTAGATCCGTTCATGGATGTCATCAGAAGCCATAAATAGTTTGTCTTTTATTCTAATGATCGTATAATTGCAGAACATACAATAAAGGTATACACACACAGAGCTAGAAGGTGACAATTGTTTTGTTGCATCATGTGCAGCTTGGAGAACACAGCTTGCTTGTTCTAACAACACAATATTAACTATACAAAGCCAACAAGAGGTAGCAAGAACAAATACTCTCAAACCGAATCATACAGTTTACAAGAAGCGCATGACTTACAATCGCGTGTTACAAACTGCATACCTAATAGCCCGATGCTAAATTTGCATTTGATCAAGTCTGGATAAATGTAGACTATGTAGAATCAATGATTCCTGTCATACATGGCACATCACAGCATTGTAAAGTGCTAAGCACTTGCATGTTTTTTAATTAAAAAGTTCCCACAAGGAAGTTAGTTCTCAGTAAGTTGGCAACAAGGTGACGGAATGCAATGAATGACCTAGCTAGAAAAACATAATGATATTTAACAAAACTTAATATATTTGGGACTTCATCTTAATGATCACTGCAACAAAATCTGCGTAACATTCAACCATCTCACAGCAATAGACTTACTTGTATTATGATGCGATTGTTCCGACAACTAGCATTAACTAGTTCTGACCACTAGCATTATCTATGTGTCCGATAAATATGTAAAATACCTATATACATGAGCGTACCATTGCCAATTGTTTTAAATGATATCATAATTTATGTTGCATATTGGATGAAGACTAATGATTTATTATGTTCAAGTCTTAATACATATATGTTTTGTTATGTTACAACATCGGCTATGTTTTGTAATGTTACAACATCGGCTAAAAGTAAATAAAGCCTATTCGCATCGTATTTACACCTTTGTTTCTCATGATATTTATCAAATATCAGTAGCAGTTAACACAGGATGAACAAAATGATGGTTATTAAAGAGCTAATCAACTGTTATACCATTTATACAGTTCTTTCATTTGAAATCAACTCGATTTGATGTATTGAAAGAAATGTATGTGTGCGTACTGCCGGACCTCGCACATACCTTTGAGTGACAACAGTTCATTAATTGGTTTTCATTTCACAGCGATTAATATAAGTTATTAAAAAGCAATTATTTGAAGTTTTATTTGAGAGTTTTGGTACCAAGAAGAGATCATCAAACCTTTGGTTTCATTCATACTAGTTGTGCATACTATTTATATTATTGTTTTATGTTAAAGATTTATTCAAATGAATATAGACCATAGGCAAAGCTAGCAAAGCTCTTGTTATCAACTTCCAGTCATGGTTAGGCGAATAAACAACTTTATATCATCTACAAGACAATATATACAAACCAAATAATAAGAATTTACGATTAGATCGCAGCCGTACGGCGGTCGAAGAATGGCCTTTGGAAGGATAATGCAAATACATTCGTGTTCAAAATTTGACTAGTTTTAATGGCATGCCGAACCTTCACATACTTTTTACTTGAAACAATTAATTCATACATAGTAATGTCGTAACATAAAATATCTATCGATATGCCTCGTTTTACTTCAGATAACGTGACCGCGTTTCGTTGACTATCTGGCCTTTCGCATTATACCAGGGCACCATCTGGTATTTACCGTGCAATCGAACTTAGTTTCTGATTTGCTTTATGGACCATATATCAGCGTTGCCAGAACTGGTTATATTTGCAACAGTCAGCGATAAGGAAGTGGACTGAAATAAACATATTTACATTGATTTAATTGCTAGTATTATAACAGAAAAGAAATTCCCGTAACGATAGTTTTAGCTGCTATAAAAATAGTTCTGATTGCACTGCTTCTTTGTCTATCATATTATGACCAATCCATTAGCTCGTCAAACGCTGAACATATTGTTTCGTCGTTATTATAATAATTTATATTGCCTAAAATATGTTGTGCATCGAAAATATTGCTTGAATTAGATAGTTATAAAAATCAATGCTGTTTATACAAAGAAAGCTTACGGGAAATAAGTTTTTTATACCTGTTTAACAACCCTGTGTCTGTATGTTGTGTACACTATTTCTTCAAGCATCAAACGTCGATATTCATATTATTTTCAGTATAAAGGCAATACACAACACATTCAATTGTGTTAATTATTCACGTCACAGTCAATTGTTACATTCAATATTTTTATCAGCTAAGTGTAACATAGGAATTACAATGCAATGAAGCAACATTGTCTTTCATAAATAGCTCTTTGAATATGTGATTTTAATAGTCGGCAAACGAACCATGTTTTGAACATAAAATCATTAACTAGTATCTTCTTGAAATCCCTACAACTGTTAAGCAAATGTACTGTTTTACCTTAAACAATCTAGAGGACGAGTATAAGCTTGTGTTTGAGTGCAACTTATACACAGATGTAAGACATAAATATATACCTTCACATTAGAGAAAAATACCACATATGATAATACTCATAGAGCTTATGTTTACCGATAATAAATATGTGTTAAGAAAGGTAAGTGCCTTTGTTCATTCTGCATTTTTAATTAGTTTAACAAAGATATATCTTCCTTATATATACGTTTGAATAAACTATCAATATGTCTATTTATCCGCCTTATTTGATGTAGATTTACCCATTACACATATTCCATGAATAACATCTATCTTTTTATACTTTCGAATATTTGCACTCGACCAGTATGTAAATTGCTGCTGTTTTGTTTTTGTTGATGAAAACATGTACATATATGTAATATTTAGAAAAAATAAATGTCATATCAAAATTTTAAGCAAAGACTGCTATAGTTAACCAAATGGTATTAAATGTGTCTCTGTTTGAATGTTAATTACATGATGTATTCCATGCAGCCATTCACCATATGGTGTTTCTTTCCTAAGACATAAAAATAAATAGGTTTACATGTTACCACGTTTCAAATGTTATTTTCACATTTGATTCAGTCTAGTGACGAACAAGCATGCAATATGTAGTATTTATATAATCTTCTATTTTGTTTTGCTTAGATGTTTTAAAAGTGGAATAAATGTGTATTTTGTGTTGATTTATAAATTCTAAAGAATTACATTTGTTTATTTGTACTTCTTTATACTGTATTTACAGTCCTTATGTGTTTATTCTTGTTATTGCCTTATGTTGGTTTTAGCGACGAGCATATATGTGTGTTTATTTATGAAACCGGTAATGATAAGTACGACATCACTATTTTATAAACTGTATTTTAAATATGTATGAACTGCTGTGGATTATTAATTGCTATTATTCATGTTTGTACTATTTATAAGGTTCAGCCATCTCCTTTTTTATAATTCAATTACTTGCAATAGTTACTTATATAGGTTTTTATGTTGTCAACCTATTGCATTTACTAACATTGTGCTCACATGGGACATTTCCCTTTCGGAAATGTAAATAAAACACAAAATCTTTATATCTTTAAATAAGGCCTTTAGCGTTTAAGTTTTCTTTAACCTTTATATCAAATTAAGCACCTAGCACGATCAACTCACCAAAGCTTGTTTAACATACCCAAAAACTTCAATTCATGTCACATTTCATATGTGTGTTATTCTTGATGAAGTACATGACTTTGCGATTAAAATTACACAAACGACTACATCAGATTATTTGCAGTGTAAGGAAAGTGGTTTAACATGCTCTACTATTTAAACGTTTTATGATGCGCTCAAGCGTTCATTTCTTCAAATGGCAATAGAGTAACGAAGACCAAAACTGACACTTATGTATATATGCTTTACATGCATATATCAGATAAGCGGGTATCGTTTGGGTCGATTCAGAGAATATATGTCCCATTACCGGCATTGCGCAGATATGAGGCCAAAAAAAAATTGGTCGGTTTCCGGTCGCCCGACCGTGTCTCCCGAATCGGCGCCGACCCTTAACTTTTTATTGGGGTGCCGAAAAAAATATTTTTTTTGTACTTGTTTTAAACGTTTTTACCTGTGTCCTTTTACACCGTTTTGACTTTGGACTATTGCGCTATTGCGCTTAATCCGGCGATTTCATTGGCTAATACGGTTATTATTTGACAAAATGGCTGCGCCAATGCAACCAGTAGCCACGTCGATTTTGGCTTTTAAATTTTTACAATGTATTCACCAAAAAGGCAGAAACTTTATCACTTACATTGAAAACCATACATTTATACCAGACATATTCGAACAATTCCATACAGCTACATGTAATACGAACGATGGTGCCGCTTGCGCACAATTCCCGGCGCAGTGTAAGATCAGGTGTTCCACCGAAGTCGACGGTGCCAATGAAAAATCATTTTTTGAGGTGGAAGGTAATGTTTTTTTATAGACAATAAACATTTAAATATATATCAAACGTTTTTGTTATTTCTTATTTCACTAATCGCTGCCATAGATTAAATCATAAATAAGAGAGGTATACAGTCAAGTTACCATTACCGGATCAGTAGCATCATAAAGTTGTTCTGGTGAAAAGCAATACATGTTTTGAGACTTCTTTTACATCAGTTTAATTAAATATTACCTTTGCTCACTGATTCAGCCCAAAGTCTTATTTTTAAAGGCAGGCAAAATGTATTTGTGACACCTTTTTTTCGCCGCAGAATTCATGCATTAACAGATCAGTTGTAGCCATAACGGATCACATGATCGAAACCGGCCAGGGGGCATCTAACACGCTATTTGAACTGTTGAAACATCAACTGTGTTCTTAACAGTGACCAAATTACATTGCCAGTTATAAATTATATTCATTTGTTTTTGTTATTGATTGTTTTCTATATGTGATCTGTATCTACACTATACGCATGGTGTTCTTGTGTGAATTATCTGTTAAAAATCCTAAATTGATCGAAAAGATATGGGCATCTTATAAACCATGTAAATTGTTTGAGTCATTTAAATTAGTTTAGTTATATATTTTGAAATGTCATTGTCAATATTGGAAGTTATTACTTATTAAAATGTTAAAATTTCCAAGGGTTTGGTTTAATTTAGATTTCATTAATACTGTAAAGAATACATGTACTGCACAGAAATTGTACATTCTGTGGACATTCCATCTCAGACCCATATGATAACACAAACAAAGTTAAACACTATTGCAGTCTGATCTCAAATATTTTACTTGAGTAGATGTATATGTGTCATTTTTCAATATTTACTGAATAGTTTGTAATATAAAAGTATGAAATTTTATTAATACATTCTGCAATAAATATGGAAAAAAGCAAACAAAGCAAATATTATACATATATTTATCAATATAAGATGTAATATCAAGCAAACAACGCATATATATATATATATATATATATATATATATATATATATATATATATATATATATATATATATATATATATATATATATATATATATATATATACATGTATTTCTTCTTATAAGCTTTAGTAGTCTTCCATTCAAGTACCCGAAAGACAAAAAAAAATTAAAAAAAATCCCTACCTACCGACACTGTTTTTTTTCCCGAGGAGACCGGAAACGGACCTATTTTTTTTTGGCCTGACAAAAGCTTGGCATGAGATCACATAAATTGAATATTTATTGATGCTGTGCGTGTTTGAATATCGTTGATAAACAAGGGACCCACTACATTTGAGTTCAGCTCTGTTAAACGGGGATTAACATATGTGCGTGAAGTATCGCAGGGACTTCCTTTGAATGAACAATTCCTTTAGAGCGATAAGTGTCGCCCCTGATATGCAAGTGCGGACTGCACCCTATTTTCTGGGCCGACACTTCACACACAAGACTAAGGCCCGGTTTTCCAATAGCGTGGCTAATGTATTTGATTAATCATCGAATCATTTTTGACACTTGTTAGCTCAGTTTGTTTCAATACGTATAACACTTCTATACGAATATTGTTAATTTATTCACAAACCCATTTGTGAAATCCTCAGAATTGGCACAACTATCGAACAAAAGCTAACTTTGCTGTTAAAATCAATATGCTACAAAGAAAAAAAATGTTGTGAATTTGATGTCGAAAAGGTGCATGTTGCTGTAATATGGCAACTTAGACAAAATTTTATAGCATACATCAAATATTGATTATCAACAAATAATCCGGGACTTTTGTATTGCTAGTCGAAAATTATACACCTTTACTAGTTTACTTTTTCGTATAAAACGAAATAACTGGATCTTCAAATGATGGCTAAGGTTTTAAAACATGTTTAAAAATGCACTAAAATATACAAAGGCATTTCGAACTTCAAAATTAACGAGAACAAAGCTTGAAATCACTCAGCCATGTAGTAATATAGAATATCGATACGCAATAACGTGTTGTTGTCCTTTTTATTCCGGCTTAGAAAAAGGCCTGTTTTAATGCTTATTTTGAATCACACTAACGCGCTTTTCAACGTGCATCAATTTAGGAAATTCAATACAAATATGCATAAATGCATCTTGCTCGACATGTAGTCATTGACATTTTGGTGGAGCACTAAAGAAGCAATGAACACGCTCTTGCTGTCTCAAGCATTGTTTATTCAAGTAAAACGAATGAATGGCGCTGTGTGCGTGGATCGAATGACAGTTTTATATATGTTTAATCGACCAATCCTATGGCTGTGAAATGTGTACTTATACAGGTTCATTCATATTATATATCAAAAGCGTCAGTTACATTGAAAATGCACTTTATTGCACTGCATGCACTTTTTTACCCGTATATTTGGAAGCGAGTCTGACCTCTATAAAGTACATACCTGAAGGGTATTCAATTATGTGATGTGCAGCTGTTTAAACTATTCGGCAACGGTGTTAAGTTTGATTATAAGTAAGCTGTCATAAATCTCACAAAACCTAGTCAACAAATACAAATAACCAATATTTACTTGAAAAATCATTAAAAGACAAGGACACATATTTGCGCCCAACGAAACGTTCAAACCTTAAGGTTTAAGACGTTGACGCAATACCTTATTTCGAATGATTGCCTACATTTTCAACATATCGTCGGAGCCAATTTAAATACACACTGTAATTTATACACCGCCAGTGATATACGCATTCAGCGTCGTCTGGCATTTTAACAAAACAATGAACAGTCACCGGAAAAAATCGGGGCATTCAAACTTGTATAGCAATTTATAACGCAGACCGCATGACAATCTCCAAAAAGGGAATCTGTTGAGTTCGGACGTTCGAAAGCGTTGGCAAAATTTAAAATGGAATATTTGTTTACGCATTTTGAAGGGGATTCTCTCCATATAGTTATGGATAATGTTACGATTTATGGATTATTCCTTGGTAGTAGTTATGTGATAGTAAAAAGATATAAATTGTTAATCATTTAATAAAAAACGAACTTACATGTATATATGTATGTATGTGTCTGATTAAAATACACGAACTTTAATTCAGAACAGATGCGATATTATTCACTCGATTAATCGAGACCTTATTTGACCTGAAATGGAATTGTTGATTCGAACGAGATTCATGCTTTAATACAAATAAATCACACTTACTATGATCTCAACTCCCCAGACATTATTGCCTCGAATGAACTCTTTAAACGAACAAAAATTAAATGCGTGAACACAAAATGACACTTTGCAATGTGTATAAGGTTACCACAGGATTAATGGTCATATTTCACACGCGATGTTGGCATGTAGCAGAGGTTTGCTACTGATTAAATAAATTAATTATCGGTCATTAAATGGAAAACTTTTTATATAAATATATAACTCAACCGGATGTGTGTATTGCATGTAACCGACACGCACAAAATCATAAATTGATTGGTTAACACTTAAAATCATATAACGGATTAAATGCGTCGCTTATCACTTGTGGCATAACTTCTAAGTGAAAAGATTCTTACTGTGATTATTATTCATCAAACACATTTAGCCAAAATAAAGGCTTCACTGAATTAATTTTGACTTATTGACTGCGTATATAATATTTTAAAACCCCATTTGCATACATAATTCAAACGCAAAGCACTTGCTGATACATTATCATTTGTATCAGCCGTACCATAGTGAATAATTTCAATGAAAAGAAGAGCAAATGACTGAAGTTCATAGAATACATGCATTCATTTACTAACAAGCGAATTTGTAAAAGCATGTTTAATGATTTTTACCTCTAACAGGTTACTATTATGATTTTTTATACCATTCTAATATTCATCATTTTTACATTCATGAATATCATAATTTCATTTGTTTCTGGTATGTTTTAAGTTTGGGGGCGTTTACGGACATATGTATCCTAAATTTCACTAAATGAGATGCATATTAAGAGAAATAAAATAAATGAAATTATCATTGCATTTGGTTTCCGTTTTTTAACATATTCAAATGAGAAATGATCTACGGCTAAACTTAATCAAAAGTCCGAATATCGTTAACCAAACCTAATTCGATATGTAGAAACTACGGACGTGATTCGGATGGTTTATATTTGCTGTGAATGTATAACTGGAGATATGTTTTATCTACATTTATATTGGGAGTTGAAAATTACGGCGTCATTTGATTATCACAATTGCAAAATGAATTTCATGCAATACTTTTGATTTATATTTGTATATTAATATATTTATTTTGTTACAATATTCACCGCATGTTGTCTGCGTAATACTAACAGGTTTTTGTTTTATAAAACAATCAATGTGTGTAATATGTAAACGACGCCAACACATTTTACTCTGATTTTTAATCATGACGTTAGTTAAATATTTATTTTTAAGTAAATAACTGTCACAGTATACAAGTAATCCATCGTATCGTTGTTATTCCTTAACGAATATTAAAAGCGAGTATGTTATTTCTAATTCAAAATAGTATCCTTGCCTTTAAACAACTTATGTATTTTGCCGAGGGATATTTAATAACATGAATTAAAAATCGTTGAATGGAATCATCAATAAAAACGTTGTTTACTTCATTCAACCTAACACATGTAACTAGAAAGTAAACATGAAAACCTTTTGTATTATAGATTTTGGTTTCATCGACGTTTTATCTTTTTTATTAAAGGTTATACTTTCCTACATGTACCAGCTTTATATATTACACAAGATTACGAGTGATGAAAGTTCTTTTCTGGTAAGTGATTAAAATTGCGTCGCTAGTGTAATTCCTTTACATTTATGTTCAATTTGAACAATCCTTAGAAAGGCTACGTCTGATAAATTTCAAGTTAGCCTAAAGTTCAATTGGTTACCAATATTCAATTTAAAAAAATACACATTTGTCGAATCATGCTGAACCATGCAAGCCTTTTAAAATTAATTTGCACATCGGAGAGTAATGTTAATGTAAGGTATTCAATATAATAACCTAAAATAAATCTAAGGCCATATAAGGAAAACGTATCTCCATACCAGCCAGCGCATTTGCGCAGTTTGGTCAGGAGCTACCCAGTCCGCTTATGAGACCATGCTATATTGCACGACTGTAAAGCGGACAGCGTTGTTCCTAGCCAGATTGTGCGGCTGGTCGAGAGAAATGCTACCTGCATTTGACATAAGATCTATGTGTGCATTATGCGGCTCCCATTACTTTGCTGCAGCCGCATATGTTTACTAAACTACGTTTTTCAATACTGTTTAGGATTTAACTCTTTCTAATGAGTTAGAAGCGTAAGTTAAATTACGCGATGGGATTTGTAATGTCATATCCTCTGCATTCTTGGTTAGAAACTGATCAATGCAACATAAAGATACCTTAAAAAAATTACAATAAAACCGTGTCATGAGTATGACTTAGACACAAGGTAAAGATTTGTGGTAACATACACGTGTGATAAAAACCTTGTTATTTACATCTTAAATACGACAATCAATCAAATATGTTTTCATTATTAATGTTGGGTTGCATGTTCTCAGAAATGTTCACGGATCAGTATGCAGAACATTCAACATACACACACGGGGACATTGGGCAGCACATTTTACCTGCACATTGACAGAGCTATATTCGATCATGTCTATCTATTCACCCCTAGTGTTATTATTCTAATCAATTTTGAATTTTTAAGTGGCTAACGTGCTTTTTGAAGAAAGGAGTACCCAAAGGTAATGTATGCCAAATTTCATGCTTGCATCACTAAGTGAACGATTTTTTCAATAATCTGCCCAGCTATGAATTTTAGATGAAGTTTGAGGAGTATTTATCCTCTTAAGTAATTCGATATTCTACAGTGAACTCAGCAAATATTCGCCAAGTGTTTTATACCCAAAATGCTATGTTTTCTGTGAAAAAGATTTTCAATTATAATTTTAGCACATGCATTATACGGTTTGTCAACGAACAAATGCAATAAACACTATTGTACGCATACTGTCTGATTTTGAGCTTTTTCTTTAAATATATACTCTCAGCAAAAATGGGTATTTTTCAAATGTAAATATTGAATGCGAGTCTCTTTCGAAATGTAAAATATATAGCAAGCTATTAAGATACCGCTTCGACGTTCGTGCAGAAAGACGGTATATGACACATTTTTCAACATTTTACTTATCGATAAACTTGTCAAATAAAATAATATTGAAAGGTTTTAACTTTTTGACAAACGTTTTATCAGGATTGCCGTTTAATTCAAGATGTGCATTTCAAAATTTAGCCATTTTTGAAAAATTTCATAATTGAGAAGCCATTTATTACAGTGCCAGTAAAAAGGGTTCTCGGCTCCTATAAATAAATATAAGTTCACCAATACAATGTACAGCATATGAAAAATGCTAGCGGTTTATTAAATTAAGTATTTGTACTAACGCCGACGATTTATTCGAAATTTGAAGGTGTTAAAAGAAAAATAAGAACAAATTAAATTAAGTCAAGAAGACTTTAATTTAGAATAATATTCATCTTCAAAATATATGACTATCTCGGATGAAAGATTTAACATGTTTGAATGTAAGTGATTTTTCTTTGTATCTCCGTCTTTGACACCAAAGAGAAGTAGTTGTAAAGTTATGGGTTGAAAACTGGACATATTGTCAAATAGGATTGCTCTTTTTTCATTATCAAAATGGCAAGTGTAGAAAAAGTGATACGTGTCTTCAATTAATCCACATTGATAATATGGACCTTCCGATATGTTTTTTTGCGTATGAATGTTCATTTAAGTTGCTGCAATGCATTCGCAAACGTGCCTGAAAAACATTCAGCGTCCGCTCGCCGTCGTAGAAATGCATAGGGCTTTTATGTTTGTCCTTGTTTAGATTTGCTTTGAAGGTAGAGAGAGAAGGAGCAGATCTTACATATTCAGGTAGGGCGTTCCATAGGTTTATCGTTGATGGTAAGAACGATTGTGAAAAAGCTGTGATTTACATCGAATGCTGCGTATTTTATCGGAATTACGAAGTGGATATGCCGTTGTTTCACCTACGCTAGAGGGGATAAGTGCAAACAAATATTAGGGTGATAAGGAATTATACATCTTGTAGAAGAGGGTCAGTTTATGTTTAGTTTTCTTATGTTTTTAGGATTCAAAGCCGTTTCATTATATAAATTATGCAGTGATTATAGACGTGTCCCCCACTTATTATTCGTGCTGCTTGCTCTGGAATCTTTTCAAGTTCAATTTCATCCTGTGCGGTTATATTATCCCAAACTACATCAGCGTTTTCAAGAATTGGTATAATACATTTCATATGTACAATGATGTATATATATATATGTGAAGGGACTTTCCATCGAGAGTAAACTGAAAAGATCTCATTAGATTTATTCTCTGCCATTATTGGGCAGTCGTGGATCGGGCGGTTGATTTTTTTCTTGATATTACTAATGACTTTGTTTTAGATGGATTGAAGGTAACCAACTACTTATCGTCCTAGGAATGTAGTTTTACAAGATCAACGTTGAGTTGAGTGGCTGCATTAACCGGATTGTCGACAATTATATAAAGCGCAGTATCGTCTGCAAACAGGCGAACTGGGTAGTGAATATCTCGCAAAATGTCGTTTATGTATACAAGAAAAAGGAGAGGCCTTAATATGGTTCCTTGGGAAACACCAGCGTTGATAGGAAGTGAGTCAGATTTTCAACCGGAAACTACAACACACTGTCTTCTGCCATTAAGTAACCAAGATAAAAGATTGACCGAGATACCACTGCGTCTTAGCTTATGAATTAGCCCTGCGTGCCATACTTTATCAAAGGCCTTAGAAATGCCACAAAATACCACTCAAACCTCTTTGCCTTCATCGAGGGCTTTACAGAAAGAGTGATAAACCGAGACTAATTGGTTGACAGTGGAATCTTTAGGTATAACAACTGATTGAAATGGGGTTATAAAGTCAGAAGCCCTTAAATGTATAAAGATGTACTTGTCAAGAATTCTTTCAAGACATTTACTTACAACGCTTAGGAGGAAGATTGATATGTAGTTATTTATTTCCTGAGGATCTGACTTTTTTATTAATTGCACATTCATTTGCTTTTTTCCAACTCCGTCTAACCCTTACAGTATTTACTAAAAGCTGCGATTTCTTTTAAGACTATGCTATTGAATTGGTCCGGTCCTGAGGCCTTTCCTGTTTTCATAACTGTAATAGAATCTAGGACATCTTTGCGGGAAATGATGAAATCTTCTAAGACGGGGCAGTCTGAATTTGGATGTTTGGGATGTGCGTATGTATATTTTGTAGCGTTAGATTAGATTGAGATTGAAAGAATGAATTAAGGATATTTGCTCTATCAAACAGTGACTCATAAATGATACCATCATGCATTAAGGGAGACAACTCGTTATGTGTGGTGTTTTTATTTGTCAAGCTTTTGATGATTTTCCAGAAGTCGGATGATGAATGCTGTTGTTTGCGTATCATTTTAGCAAGGTTATTGAAGTGGAGTTTTTTTCACTGATCAGACGTGATTATTAACAAGCTTACGTTGTTGGCAATAAATGTGCCAATGTCTGTCTAAATTTGAAGCCTTGGCTTTTTGTACATTTACGGCGTCGGATTGATTTCCTTTCGTATGTTATTATATAACCATGGAGGATCGGCTGTCCTTATTGTAACAATTCTAGATGGGATTGTGTCGTCACAGAATGAGATTTGTTAACGTGTGAAATTTGACGAATATATGTCTATATCATTGTCGCAGCAGTTATTCCAATCGAAGTTTTACGCAAGTTTACGTGATTAAGTATAGTCCTCATCTTTGTATCTCCATACTTTACATTTAAAATTAGACCCAGCATTTCTTTTGAGGTTGATGGCGCAGTAGACTAGACAATGATACCGAAGGTGCACCAACGCCGCTGTTTAACACTTGCATGAAGATGCAATCATAAAGAGGTCAAGAATAGATTCAGAGGTTTCAGTGAAATGGTTAGGTTCGTTAATAATCTTGGAGAGATTATACTGTAAGAGAAAAGAGTCCAATTTGATCTTACCATGTGGTTTATTCATGTCGATATTAAAATCAACTGTAATAATAATGTTTTCAATACCTGTGTCCATGGCTAGTGATATGAAATTGTTTATGCATTTTAGTAAATAAGGACTGGAGTAAGGTGGTCTATAAAACAGCCGAATAAAAATCGCCTTCCCTTGAAGGGGCCTTTTCACAGATTTTGGCATTTTTTTAACTTATTCATTAAATGCTTTATATTTATAAATGTAAACATTGGATCATAAAAGCTCCAGTAAAAAATCAAGAAAAAAATTAAAAAAAGTTAAAGAACATTGCCCGGAGCAGGTTTCGAACCAGTGACCCCTGGAGTCCTGCCAGAGTCCTGAAGTAAAAACGCTTTAGCCTACTGAGCTATTCCGCCGAGTACACATTGTTGACGTATTTTATACCTTATATAAGCAATCTTCGTAGTTTCACAAAATTTAACGACAAAAACAGAACTCTCCAAATTATTTAATCGTTTCGCGTTGCAACGCTTTATAATTTTTAGGTTTTAAAATCGTCAAAAGATGCATATAATGGCTATATTAGAGTATGGTTAATGTTCAGTATTACTGTTTCCTCACAAATATCATAACTAAAACGAAAACTTACGAATTTGAAACAACTTTTTTCAATTTTGTCAATATACCAAAGCGTGAAAAGATCCCTTTAATGCGTAATTCAATCCATAAGCATTCAATATCATCTATGTTTAAGTCAGGACGCTCAGTGGCAAAAATATCAGATTTTATATATAAGAGAATGCTAACAAAGGGATCGTTTAGTATATCCATTCTAAACGGCTTATGGTATGACGGGAGAATTAAATCGACAATGTCAAGTTTTGAACTAAGCCGAGTTTCAGTAAAGACTGGTTTGTTTTGTTTAAAATGTGTATATATACAAATATTAACATGTCAAATACATGCAATGTTACACCTTTGGACACGTTGAATCATATTTTATTCATTCATGTTGTATACATGCATCTTGTAATAGACGGGAGTTAACATTGTCCGTACAGGTGATGTACTTTTGGATAACCTCTCCATATTTCAATATCGCGATTGGTCGCGTCATTTGGCGAATACGACAATGCATTCGCTACTGTATATATCTCGTACATCTGAGGAGGCTTATGAAAGCCTACAATGGCTAATGAAATAAATACAACTGATGCAAAATGGATCTTAATTTTCCAGCAGACCATTCAATCACAAAACGCATTCAGGAGTTACGAGTTATCCCAACGAAAACACATCGTTATAGCAGATATTTGCACGGAGCGGGTGATGATGACCTAACGCAAATACGTATAATTGTATGCACTAGTTTTATGAAGACCATCATTGACGATTAGGATGTGAGCTCATACGACAATTCATTAGAGTGAAAATTCAAATAGTATGTCGAACTCTAAGCGTTCGTGCTATAAACGCACTTGATCTGGATACAGATATTAATTGAATTTTGCTTTTTATTGAAACAGATATAGTTGTTGTTGTTTTTTTTGTTTTTTTGGGTGGGGGGGGGTTGGCCATGAATTTGGAATTTTAGGCTGTCAATTCGGAAAATTATATAGTTAAATTATATAATTATTATAGAGTGTAAAAACGGGCCGAATTTCTAATCCAAATTTGACAACACTTACAACAGGAATTCCTGAGACAATATATATTACTGTAATAAATCATATCAGATGCATACCGGTAGAGTTGTTGTTTGTTTGTTTATTTGAGGTTAACGGTAACAAAGGGAATCGAATAAATAATGCGATGCTTTGTTAGAATAGTTGTAGCTGTTATTTGAAATTAATAATATTTGGTTTACCCTTATATTTGTGGATTTACAAAAACGGTTTCAAAAGGAAAATTTAGCATGATATTGTTCACCGGCTACGGATAAAACACTTTTCATTTGCTTTCAGAATAATATTGAGTTTCATCATCTCAGTATTGTGAGATCAGTTTTAATTTAAAGAGCGCGTGTTGTAAAATGCCATTAGGTCGCATAAACGTAGTCTTGAATTCATACGTTGAAAATCCCCGAATCGACTTTGCTCCCGTTTATGCGACGATATCTGTATAAGTTATCTAGTGTGTAATTGAAACTTAAAAACGCAAAAAGGAGTATAAGAAATATCAAATAACAAATGATGTCATTATTATATGCATTAAAATGTATAACATGCCGTTCTATAGCACATACTTTATTTTCCGGAAAGATATATACTAAAGGAACATCTCCCGTGAAAGATTACATATATGGTCAGTATTCATAACACACAATCACGTGTGCCCAACAATTTAACCTTCGCGAAAATTAATCAATATAAATAGTCCGCTTCATCAATAAGTGCTTAAAATTCTTTTTAAGGGGGGGTGCTGCAGTTTTGCTGATTTTTTCCATCTAATAGATTTTGTCCAAAATTTATATTTAAGATATAAATACAAATACTATATGAAAAATGAAATAAAAACATAGGGTCACCGACCTTGTTTTGACTTTATTCACCATTATATAACATGTACTTTTTCAATAAAACTGAAAAATCTCTAATTGCGTAAAAATAATTAATAACCTATGAAATTGGCAACATTAAGATATTATATAAGCTAAGTTACATCATATACCATTTAATTAAACCACACACTACGAATAAAATTGAGTACACAAGTTAAATTTTAAGAAATTTATTTTTTATAATTTTATGTCACCGAAAAAAGCGTCATTTTTGAACTATTGAATCCACATAAATGGAATTTAAAACTTTTCTGTCTAATTCAATTCTGCGAAACTGCTCAAATATGTTCATCTACGTATTGTCATCATAAAACACAAATAAAAAACCCAAGTGCCGGTTCACAGATTGTCATAAATATGCATAAACATTAGAAAGTGTTTACAATCTTAACTGTGATCACAACAGCTTACCAATAGACATTAATAAAAAAACAATATTTAATCACAAACATAATACCATACAGTATCACACTCGACCTTAATCATTAATAACTTGTTTGTGTTCACAGATTTCGGCATGTTTTGAAGTTTGTGATAAAATGCTTTAAATAGATAAATGTAAACAACAGTACTAAAGAGCTCCAGTATAAAACAAGAATAAAATTAAAGAAAGAAAAAAAAAGTAAAAAATATTTTAACCCCACCTGGGATCGAACCACTGACAATTGTAATATGAACATTTATGATGATACTGATAATAAAAATATTGAGTTGTGATAATAGCATCATCGGTGTTGCTATAAATATATCCTCTGTTAAATAAACTGCCGCAACACCACTTAAACTAAACATCGTTACCATGAAATAGAATTTTTTATATAATTGAAAATAATTTTAGCAATTACATATGCCATAAAATCTTAAACTCTAACGCTGTAATCAGTGCAAAATACTAATGCTTATGTTGTTTATTTTTGACGCCATTGGGGACACACTCTCGGAGTCTGTGAATGCTCAAATGTGGTAATTCTAAACTTTAAAAGCACTGGTACGCATGAAAATTGAAGTAATGAATTATTACATACAAGAGTATTGAAGTGTTAGATATTAAAACTAGAAGAAAAATCAGGTTGGCACAATGATATTGCAACAATAAATACCACTTTAAAAGTAATCTTGGCGTTAATTTTTTCTGGTTGCCGTTAATTCAAATATACAAGCACAGAGAAATTTATTGATCATAATGATTCTTAATGCGTATATTAAATATGTCTGTATGGCAATAAATTAAAGAAAAAGAAAAAACTATTAAAACAACAAAAGAAATGATGAGTTAAGTAAATCTTTTCTATTAGATACTAATTATGTTCATTGTACTAAGTCATTTGCTTTTGAAATACGAACTAACGAAGTAACAGAAAATTACACTAATAACGTATTAATCGCGCTAAAAGCGTGGTTCTGCGGTGTGCGATTAAGCTGCGCTTTTATATCATATGAAATTGTTACAATTATTGAGCCCTTAATATGATGGAATTGGAGACGCCAATGTTGCAACATCAGCCTAGTACAAACGCCACTACTCGTATTAATTATTTTCAGCATACAGGCAATACACAAAACATTCAATTTTGTTAAACATTGAAGTCACAGTTAATTGTTGCATTCAATTTTTGTTTAATCAGCTAAAACAAGTATAAAATAGGAATAAAAGTATTGAATCAAGATTGTCTTGCATTAATATCTCTTTGAATAATAACATAAATGAAGTTTGGAAATTTAATAATAATTCTTGAGGATATATTGGCCATGATTATAGAACTTGGAAATTATTATTATTTGTTAAATTATAAAAGATCTTTCGCAAGTAGAGACAAGTCATACCTGTACATTCAATGCTTAAGTAGGCTAAGTCAACAAATTGAAAGCTCAAAGCTAGTAAATTTAGATAGGTTCAATTGAAAATGGTCAACGATATTGACATAGGGGCCTGACAGTAATGCATTGTTTGCATCAGTCATACAAAGTTGCATCAGTTATACTAAGTATTGCACCGGGAAACGTAATCTCATTCAACTATAAGAGTACATTACAAACGTTATACCACCACAAATAATCAAACTAGATGTCTAGAGGGATTATTCGACAAGCGTGTAAATACAGGAATAAATTGGTTTCTCCGTTCCCAGGGTGTCATTGATTCAGTACATTTAGCAATCAACCAATCAACAATAAGCACGTGGTGAAACGGAAACTAATGACCAATCAAAGTTATAAGGGAAATTTATGCAAATTAACATGTAGACACAATGTAGATGTTTGGTAAGAATGAAGCATTTTTTTTTAATTCTTCGGTTAGATTTGTCACGTTTTCTTTACATGGCGGCCATATTGGCCACCGCGCTGTAAAATTGTATTTCACGAACATTCGCAAGCGTTGTATTAGAAAATATTCAAAAGAAATAAATCGCGATTAAAACAGAAATGAACTTTGTTTTTTACTGTTTGTTCTCCACGAACAATAAGTAATTACGTTACAAAAGTGCAAACTGTTACTTCTGTGTGTGTGTGTGTGTGTGTTAACAAAAATATCTTATTTTTGCGTAACTAATACCTTGTAAAGTTTTTAAAGTTCTGATGTTTAAAAAAAGTTTTTTTCCGTAATTACCGTAAAACCAATATGCACCGTCTTATATATTTTTACGTTTGAAAACTGTTCAGAACTAACGGCTTTAAGTACATATTGTAAATAAAGCAGCCAGCAATCGAAATAGTGCACACCATATAAAACACCTATCAATTGACAAATTTTTAAGTAATATAATCAATCAGTTCGACGGTGTATACAAGCTGTCAGTACGAGGCGTTGTAACCAATATATGTTTTAAATACCATTCTATCATCAGGGGTAAGATAAAGTCTCTGGCCGGTTATGCAATCAGTTTCATAAACAGCATAAACGTCGACGCAGTTACGCATGACACTGTCAGTGTGCCAACTTACACTGTAAGTCACATTCGTTAATTTGGTCAAGTTGTACAAAAGTGAACCTGTGAACTTTAGAAAATACAAATTCATACTAATGGCGATTGTATGTATAACTACGAAAGCTCAAGTTGCAATACAAATGAAGTTTACATACTTTTACGCGAATTAATATTAACGGTAATCGGCATCATCTGAGGAACGATTCGTCTAAAATAAAAACTAAGTAACGTAAATGATAGTGAAAATGGTATAACCAACACTTAATTAAGACTCGATGCGTGTATCGATACCATTAGTACTATTCTACTACCTTATTATCAGGAGTTTTGCATATAATATAGTATCATATAATTATATATAATCAGCAATTACATAACGTCTCCAGACATTTAAATATTAAATGTTCATTTCAATGTCTGAAAAATGTAATTAATTATTACCATATATTTTCTGTTAATAAGGTCACACCAGTCGTGATCAGATTTGGCATCGGTTGACTTTTGGATACATTTTATGCTTGGGTTTCCCACCGGCAATCAACGTTTACCTCTCACGACAATAAGCCAGAAATTAGAAAAATAATTTAAAACGACGACTGACACGCGATTAAATGAAGACCAATCGGCATTTGCTAAATGATTGGTCGGCGATCGTTCATTCTTAAGTCTGCGATCGACGTCCAACCATCTACCTTCGATCAAAAACTGGCAACAAGTCCGCGATTGGTAGGGAGCAAGTCGGCAATAAATTAGCGACTGGTTAAAAATGCTCTTGATGGCTTTTTTTTATAAATATTTTAGATCCATTCAATAATGTCATCAGAAACAAAAAAGAGTTTGTTTATTATTCTACTAATGGTATAATGACAGTAGATACAATATAGGCCCATGATATCTTGACTCTAAATATGCATTTAATAAAGTCTGGATAAATCTAGTCAATGTAGAATTTAGTATTTTTTTTTCCATAATGGGCACATCACTGGAATGTAACGTGCTCATAACATGCAACTTTTTCTTATAAAAATGGCTTCACTCACACACGTAAGTAATCAATAAGTTGGTATCATGGTGACGGAATGCCGTAAATAACCTCGCTAGAAGGACATATTGATATTTTTTAAAACTCCATATCTTTAGGACTTCGTCTTAATGATCACAGCAAGAAAATCTGCGTCATTTTAAACCAATTCACATCAATAGTGTATTATGATGCGATTGTTTCGACCACTATCATTAACTATATGTCCGAAAAATATGTACAATACATGAGCGTACCATTGCCACTTGTTTTAAATGATATCCTGATTTATGTTGCATCTTTGGTGAAGACTTATGATATATTATGTTCAAGTCTTAATACATATACGTTATGTTATGTTTTGTTACACTAAATTCCTCAAATTATTTCGGATGATTCAAAATTCATGGTAATTATCAAACTTCAAAAGCAGTTTACACATGATGAAATAAATGAATGGTTATTAAAAAGCTAACCAACTGTTATACCATTCATACCATTCTTTGGAATTGAATCGCTTTGATATATTGAAATAACTGTATATGTTTGTACTGTCGGACCTCGCACATACCTTTGAATGAAAATAGTTCATAATTTGGTTTAATTTTCACAACAAGAAATATAAGTAAAAAATAATTATTTGAAGTATTATTTGAGAGCGTAAGCTTGTATTCGATCTAATTATGCATGCTATTTATATTATTGTTCCATGTTGAAGGAAATTGTTTTGAATTATTCAAGAAAATATAGATCAAAGACAAAACTAGAAAAGAGAAATCACGTTATCAACTTCCAGTCGTGCGTGTTTAGGCGAATAGGCAACTTTTAATTACCTACAAGACAATGCAAACAAACGACATAAAAACAATTTACAATTAGATCGCAGCCATGTTGCGGTCGGAGAAAGACATTTGGAAGGAAAATGCAAATCAATTCGTGTTTAACTAGTTTATGGCATGCCATAATAAAAAATAGATAGTAATGTCGTAACATAAAATATATCTCGATATGCCTTTATCACTTCTGATAACATTCCCGCGTTTTATTGACACCATCTGGCATTTCGCATTACACCAGGGCACATCTGGTGTTTGCCGTTCTATAGGTGTTGGTTTCTGATTTGTTTGATGAACCATACATCAGCGTTGTCAGAACTGGTTATATTTACAACATACACCGATAAGGAAGTGGACTGCACTATACATATTTACCTTCATTTAATTGCAAGTAAAGAACAGCAATTTCCAACACGATAGTTATAGCTGCTATAAAATTATTCTGATTCCACTGCTTCCTTGTCCATCAAATTATACCAAGCCATTTGCTCCTGAAACGCTGAAAATAAAGTTTCTACGTTATTGTGATCATTATAACGATTCTTTTAATATTACCTTGAACAATTGCTTTGCTTCGAAAAGGTTGTTTTAATTCACTAGTTTAAAAAATCCATAGTGAAACATGAAGTCGGATTTCTAGTTTTATCGAGATGAAAGTTTGCTTTGAATAACATGTTCATTACTATTTATATGGCTAATGTTGATTACATTACACCTTTTTGATTAAGCAATTTTCAAAAAGTATAGTCTTCAACAATGAAGTGTTTTCTGCAGGTTTTTTTTTAGATTATTAATTTTCGGTACAACCCCATATAAATTTATGTAATATAATTTATATATAACTTTTTGCGGAAATTAATTACCCTATCCAATACGTAAGTAACCCATGTTATATATATGTATATATATATTACGACGTATGCATGTGAACGTATATTATATAATGTCACCAACACGAGGGGCTAGAACTAAGAACAAGCATTTAAAAATAAACAAGTGTACGAGTTTCAAACGTTGACCGTAAGCGTCCGATATTGTTAGTTCTTCAGAAAAACGCATTTGTAAAAATCAACGAATATTTATGCTAATCATGCTTACCGGAAAATAGCACAGTTTTATTAACATAATCGAATTTGTACCTGGTTTACAACTCTGTGTCTGGATGTTGTGTTCATTATAAGCGTGTATGAACCGCCCTTGATCTTCAAACAACTATGCAGTCATTAATAGTGCAGTAAGAATAAAACACAATAATTGTGTGCATGCAAACTAAACGGCTCTTCATAATCCCATGTTGCAACATCAGCCTAGTACAAACGCCACTACTCGTATTAATTATTTTCAGCATACAGGCAATACACAAAACATTCAATTTTGTTAAACATTGAAGTCACAGTTAATTGTTGCATTCAATTTTTGTTTAATCAGCTAAAACAAGTATAAAATAGGAATAAAAGTATTGAATCAAGATTGTCTTGCATTAATATCTCTTTGAATATGCGATTAGTTGACAACGATCCATGTATTGAACATAAAAGCGTTAACTAGCATCTTCTTGACAACCATACAACTGATGAGCAAGAAAAGTAAGTGCCTTATGTTCATTCTGCTTTTTAAATTAGTTTTACTAACATATATCTTCCTTATATAAAAGTCTGAATAAACTTTCAGTATGTCTATTTTTCCGCTCTATTTGATATAGATTTACCCTTTAAACATATTCCATGCATATCATGTATATTTTATACTTTCGAGTATTTGCACTCGACTAGTATGTGAATTGCTGCTGTTTTGATTTTGATGATGAAAAAATGTTCATATATCGATAGTCCCAATTCAAAATGCCGAACCTACATATTTTATCATTTTGCGATTTCAATACTGTGCAAAGCAGGCAATCAATGAGCATATACCCCCAAAATAACGGACTAGTTGACCAATCGCAACAGCTCAAATAAGTCATGTGATGTAATGACGAAACGCCATTGATTTAAGTCAAAATGACGAAGCTGAAAATAATTGTAACTTCGGCATTTTGCGCGCTAATAAATATTTTAAAGTAAAAATAGGACCATGTTTGTTAAGGTGAATTGACGAAACGTAAACGTTTGCTTATAGAATAATTCAATAATTTACCTTGTGTAGCATTGATGAACGCAAACAGAGATCAAAATAATATAAAATGTTGAGGCTTTAAATTAGTAAGTTGTGGCCACAACTAATAGCGTGTTCCTACAACTTATTAAGTTGAGATCTCAACTAAGTAAGTTGTTCCTTCAACTTAATTACTTCTGACCGCAAATTACTAACTTGAGATCACAACTTAATAAGTTGTGGAAACAACGTACTAAGTTTGGACCACAACATAGTTTCATCAATCAGATAGGCCGTTTCATCTCTACCGTTTTATCACAGTTAGTACCCTTATACTCGTACTATTGTGTGTTCGGGTTTGAGCGCCGGTTTGAGCACTATCCCTGTAAGCTTGCCCGTACATTGTATTTGTAACGATAGCTCTCTGTTGAATAAATGCAAGTAGATCTGCAAATGCGGGCTCGGACCCCTGTTCAATTAGTTTGCTAGCTTGATCAGCCCATTTAGCCCGCATATGCATTGGTAGTCTTCTTACAATTTTCTTAAGATGTTTGGTTTTGTTTACGTCCGACATTTAGCCCAGTTGAGACAATGTAATTTGACATTTTTCCATATCTAGCGATAGATTCATTAAACCCTGAACATCATTTGATTTAATTTGATTGACATTAATCAGTCCATCAACATGGGACCTCGCTACCAAATGTGGCTTACCGTAGCGACTTAGTAAAATTTGCTTAGCCCTGGCATATCCTTCCTCTTGAGCCAAAACCACACAGTCCCCTGTAGTGCGTCTAGCGTCAGCAGTACAGTACTGAATCAAATAACTTAATCGTAGGCGATTGTCCTGCACTCTACACTCGATGTTTGTTTCGAAGTTCCGAATGAATTTGCAACAGTCCACATGATTTCCACTGACTGTTAATATTTCCGGTTTGGGTAAGTTTAAACTCTCTGGAACACTAATAGTCATGTCCCTAAGACCTCTGTTGATATCTGCCTGTCGGCCCGATGGAATAAAAGGGTCAGCTTCCGCGCGTAGTCCTCTGACGTAATCAGTGACCTTCTCTTCTGAAGATTGGGCGTCCACTAGCAACTCTGGGGTGGCCTTGTTCGATCCCTTGTCACCACTATTCCCGGAAAGCTGGCTACCGGAATCGGTTTTGATCTAGCAATTCGGTCCTCCAGGGCTTCGATTTTTATTTGTATTTGTTGCTGTAAACCGTTTGTTGTAACTCAAGTTCAAGGCGACGTCGATCCATTTGCAGACGTCGCTTTGTTTGCGCCAGTTTAAGTTCTGCAAGTTGGCGCTCCGCATAGCTGATGATGCCGTCTTCTGGCTGCTCCCTCCGCTGACATTTGAAGGTGCAACTATTGTCGCTAGCCACTTTTTAACACGACGTCGTGCTAAAAGTGCTAGATAGTCAATTTTGGTCCTTTCAAATAACGAACTGATCTCCAAACTTTCAGAATTTCTTCGGACCTGAACATGTTTATGTCTGAATATTCACATTCATAATCACTCCAATCAATCCAACTGAAGAATTTCTTACCTTTTCAACAGGTGGATTCTCGGATAACATAATGTCCATAGCCTTTGACATTCTCGCAAGACCGAACGAACAGCCTTTCATTTTCGACTTTTTCATGGCGATGTTATCTTCATCCATTTTGCAAAACTGTACATTATCTGTACGAAAACTCTTCGAAGAATGTACAATAACTCCTTGAAGAATGTACAATAACTCATTGAAGACTCTACAATAACTCCCTGAAGAATGTTCAATAACTACCTGAAAAATGTTCAATAACTGTGGCGAGCCAATCGAACCCGACTAGGTCTAGGTCCAACAATCTAAAGGTTTTTTTTTTTGGGGGGGGGGGGGGCAAGTCACTACAATATACGCGTCACGTTTACACCTTAATTTCGTCTACATAAATAGTGCCGCCGACGACGCCGACGTGAACAAGTACTACGTCGACAATGACGTCTACGACGGTTATGACAACGATGACAAATGCGAAGACTATGAGGAATATGACGATTACAAATGTGTGTGGCGTTCACAAATACGTTCTATGTGACGTTTATGACGTATATCATGGTTCGTACAATCTTTGTGACGGTTTTATGTAATTAACAATTTGAGTGAAAAGTATAATAAGCAAATGACAATATTTCATGCAGAATCTAAAAACATGTGCGTAATTATAACATACAATATTATGAAAATTACACAACATTGCTCTCAACTGATAGAATAACACATACTTGAAATAAAAACTATATAACATTCACAAATGACTATGTGGTTTTCTTTAACCCTTATTACAGAGTTAATTAATCAGACTTAAATAGTCACTCAAACCAAAATGTATCAATTAATTTATAATTGTAGAAAAAATGCAAAAAACATTAATACAAAAAAATAATCACAGAACAACAATATTGACTTGCTGAACAATGCCTTCTCAATCCCCAAAAATGTTAATGAGAAACACAAACCACTTGTTTCAGAGTCTTAACGTGTTCTGTGGGCTTCGGACGTCGTTTCAATCGGACGTAAACTAATTCTAAATAAAACCATGAAAATGACATCATTTTAACCAATCGAATTCTAATATTAGCCCCAGCAACCACTGCTTAATATACCCCTTACCAAATTTGAAGTACCGGAAATGCCATGGCCATATAAGGAGTGTCGAAACTTCAGAGCATTGTTTAGCATTAGATGTAACATAGCAATTAAAATATATGGTTGGTCAACCTTCCCAGTCCCGGAACACCGTTACTGTTTCATCATCATTCTGCTATTTTGAACAGTAATGCTAGTCTGCAAAACTAGCCCTGTAAGCTATAAATCCCATATTTTTTCGGGTCCGGTGCCGTATTTTTTCGGGTCCGGCGCTAAGACTAGGACTTGGATCAGAGTCCGTTTGCTTAAATGGTAAGTACTAAAACCGGGATTTGAGCCCGGGGCCCATAGCATACAAGGTGAGTGCTCAGGCAAGGCCTCCAAACCGGAACCCGTTACGTAGGGTGCAAATGCTCAGACTGGGGTCACAGTCACTTACAGGAAAAGTCCTTAGACTGGGGCTAAAACCCAAAGACCCATCGTTTAAAAAGGGAGCTATCAGGCCTGGATTCGAAACCGAAATCCGTCGCTTATGTGGCTAGTTTTCACTACAGGGTTCGAACCCTGAATCCAGTCGCTAACTTGGCGATTGCTCGTATAGGGGCTCAAATCTGGAATTCATGGCTTACATGGCAAGTGCTCAGACAGGGCTCGAACCGGGGATCTATAACTAACAGGGATAGTGCTCATACCGGCGCTCGAACTCGAGCAACTAGTAGTATAAGGGGTGCTAATTGTGATTAAACGGTAAGGATGAACCGACCGATCTGATTGGTTAAATTTAAAGTATTGGCCTCAACTAAGTTAGTTGGTCCCACAAGTTATTTAGTTTAGGAAACAACTAATAAGTTGTGGGAACAAATTATGAAGTTGTCGCCACAAGTGTTTAAGCTGAGGCCTCAACTTAATAAGTTGTTCGCACAAGTTATTCAGTTGAAGGAATAACTTAATAAGTTAAATGAACAAATTACTAAGTTGACGCCACAACTTAATAAGTTTTGGAAACAAGTAATGAGGTTGTGGCCACAAGTTACAAAGCTGAGGTCTCAACTTATTAAGTTGTGGGGAAAACGTACTTAGTTGTTTCCACGAGCTAATTTAAAAGATGTTTCCTCAAGTTATTAATTTGAAGCCACAGCTTATGAAGTTGTTCAATCAACTTTATAAGTTGTTCCAACAAGTTACTAAGTTGAGGCCACAATATCAACAAAGAATTGCGGTTTTCTCCTCTGTGCCACCACTGCCACCGTGTAAAACAGAAAACACGAATTGCTTTGCTATATTTTATAGAAAACAGTGGAATAATGTATTCTATTTAAACAAAATATATTTCAATTAGCTGTCCAATTGGCCGAAACATCACATACGTGCAAGTCTAAATGACGGAGATACATTTTACAGCAGATTTATTAGCTTAACGGCAAATTAATTCCATAATTACATATATCAGATACGCGTGTATCGTTTGGGTCGATTCGGAGAAGATATCCCAATACCGGAATTGCCTAGATATGAAAAAAGCTTATCATGATATCACATTAATTAAATAATTATGGATGATGTGCGTGTTTGAATATCGTTGATAAACAAATCCCCAATACATTCGAGTTCAGCTCTTTTGAACGGGGATTAATACATGTGCGTGAAGTATGGCAGGGACTTCCTTTGAATGAACAAATCCTTTAGAGCAATAAGTGTCGTCCCTAATATGCAAGTGCGGACTGCACAGTATTTTCTGGGCCGACACTTCATGCACAAGAATAAGGCCCGGTTTTCCAATAGCGTGGCTAATGTATTTGATTAATCTTCGAATAATTTTTGACACTTGTTAGCTCAGTTTGTTTCAATACGTATAACACTTCTATACGAACAGTGTTAATTTATTCACAAAACACAATTGTGAAATTCACAGCATTGGCACAACTATCGAACAAAATAGCTAACTTTGCAGTTGAAATCAATATGCTATATATATATAAGAAAAAACAATGTTGTGAATGCGATATAAAAACGGGTGCATTATTTCTGCAATATGGCAATTAAGACTAAATTGAATAACCCAAATAAAACTAAATATGGATCATCAACAAATTGTCCGGGAATTTAATTATTGCTTGTCGAATATTATACACCTTTACGAATTTCATATTTGCGAACGAATCGAAATTACTGGATCTTCACAACAAGACCTAGGTTTCAAACACAAATGTAAACAAGAATGCACTAAAATATACAAAGGCATTTAGTACTTCAAAATTAACAAGCACAAAGCTGGAAATCATATCAGTCATACTGTATATTGAAGAACGATATGCAATAATTTGTTGTCGTATTTTTTATTCCGGCTTAGAAAAAGTCTATTTTGATGCAAATCTACTAACCACACTAACGCGCTTTTCAAATCGCATCAATTTAGGCATTTCGATACAAATATGCATAAATGCATCTTAATCGACATGTAGTCAATAGACATTTTGGGTGAGCACAAGAGAAGTTATTATCCTTCTCTTGCGTTTCAAGCGTGGTTTATTCAAGTAAAACGAATGAATCACGCAGTTTTATACATGTTTAATCGACCGTTCGTATGGCTGCGAAATGTGTACTTGATACAGGTTCATTCATATTATATATCAAAAGCATCCGCTTCATTGAAAATGCTGTTTATTGCACTGCATGCACGTTTTCACCCGTATATTTGGAATCGAGTCTGACTTCTATAAAGTGCATACCTGAAAGGTGTTATAATATGTGATGTGCTGCTGTTAAAACTATTCGGCAAAGGTGTTAAGTTTGAATATAAGTGAGCGGTCATAAATCACACATAACCTAGTAAACCACTAGAAATAACCACTATTAACTTGAATAATCATTGGAAGACCAGAACAAATATTTGCGACAAATGTAATGTTCAAAACTTAGAGATAAAGACGTTTACTCAATACTTAATTTTGAAATGATTGCCAAAATTGTCTATATATCGTCAAAGCTCATTTACATAGTTTATCCACCGTCAATGATTTCGGCAAACAACGTCGTCTGGAATATTAACAAACAACTTAGCCGTCCCAGGAAGAAAATCGGGAAATTCATGCTTTTATAACAATTTATAACGCAGACCGCATGACAAACTCTCGAAAGGAATCGGTTGAGTTCGGACGTTCGAAAGCGTTGGCGAAATTTTAAATGAAATATGTGTTTACGCATTTTGAAGGTGATTCTCTCCATATAGTTATAACACATGCAGAAAGTTAAGATTTGTAGATAATTCCTTGGTAGTAATTATGTAATAATTTAGAGATATAAAAACTGCCAACCATTGAATAAAAAACGAACTTACATGTGTATATGTATGCATGTGTCTCCTTAAAATACATGAATTTTAATTCAGAACATATGCAAGAGTATTCACTCGATTAATCGAGACCTTATTTGATTTGAAATGGAATTGTTAATACGAACGAGATAAATGCTTTAATACAAATGAAACAAACTAACTATTATTTCATCTCCCCAGACATTATGGACTGTTATGAACTCTTTAAACGAACAATTACTAAATGCGTGAACACATGATGACACTTTGCAATGTGTATAAGGTTACCACAGGATTATTGGTCATATTGCACACGCGATGTTGGCATGTAGCAGAGGTTTTCTACTGCATTAATAAATTAATAATTAATTATTGAATGGAAAACTTTTTATAAAATGAATATAACAGAACCGGGAGTAACTATTGCATGTTACCGAAACACACAGATTGATTGGTTAACAATGTAAACCATAACACAGATTAAATGCGTCGCATATTACTTGTGGCATCATTATAAAGTGAAAAGATTCGTACCATGATGATTATTCATCAAACACATTTAGGCAAAATAATTTCTTCACTGAATTGATTTTGAGTTATTGAGTGTGTATATAATATTGTCAAACCCATTGTGCAGTATGTTATTCAAACTCGAAGCACTTGCTGATTAAGTATCATTTGTTTTAGCTGAACCACAGTTAATAATTTCAATGAAAACAACAGCAAATGATGCATGGTATGCATGCAGTCAGTTACTAACTAGCGAATTTGTAAAAGATGTTTTTTAATTGTTTAAACTTTATCAGGTTACTTTTATGATTTGTTTATATTAATCTAATATTCATTATTTTTACATTCATGAATATCATAATTTCATTTCTGTCTTGTGTATTTTATTTTCGGGGTCGTTTACGGACATAAGTATCCGTAATTTCACGCAATGCTGTGTACATTAAGAGAAATGAATGAAATGAAAAGATCAATGCATTCCGTTCACGTTTTTCTGACCACACTCTGATCAAATAAGATATGATCTATGCCTAAACTGTATAACAAGTCCGAATATCGTTGACCATACTTTATATGATGATGGAGCATCTGAAGACGTGATTCAGATATTATTATTTATTATATTATAGTTATTATATATATTATATTTGCTGTGAATGTATTAATGGAGATATGATTTATGTATATTCATATTGGGGGTTGAACATTTCGGCGTCAGTTGATTATCATAATTGCAAACTTAGTTTCCCGCAATACTTATAATTTATTTTTGTATATAAGTGTATTTATTTTATTTCAAAATTCCCCGCATATTATCAACGTAATACTTACAGGTTTTTTTTATTAAACATTCAAATTGTAAATTTTAATTTGATTTAATCATGACATTGGTTAAATATTTATGATACTCTTCGAACGCCAACAACACATATATATATACATGTATGAGCAATAATAATGTCAAATACATGAAAGTATTTGTTTTTCATAGACGATAACAATTAAGTAAATATAATTTGTTTCATAATCATGGACATATTACTTCTTACTTCTTTTGCTATGAAACAGTTATACTCAACATCTTCCGTGATATAAAATATCAATGATATGCATATTTTGACGATTTAACAACCTGAGAAGTATAAAATTTTACAAACGCGGAACGATTTTTTAATTTGGAAAGTTGTATTGTTATCGTTATATTTTGTTTCATTACGAGGATTGCTTATAAAAGAATATAATTAAATCGCATTATGTCAGCACGGACGGCCGAAAGGTTCAGGCGCTAGATTTTTTACTCCAACAGTCAATGGATCGAGCCCATGTTCGGATTTTTTTTCCTAACTTTAATTTCATTTGTTTTTATTTTATACTGGAACTCTTTATTTCCGATGTTAACATTTATAAATTTAAAACATTTAATGGCAATCTTCTAAAAATGCCAAAACCTGTTAAAAGGTTCCTTTAAAGATTGCGACCGAAAGTGTGTCTCAAAAAGGTTTCCTAAACACAAGTCTTTTTGTTAACATCCTCGGCACTCTCACATTTCACAAGGCGTCAGTGGTTTTCTGCCTCGCAATAAAATGTCTGTGTGGACGTTGAGAACCGAGGATACGATCTTCCAGAACTAGATTCATTTACATCAACATCGAGAAATGACTGAAGTGGATTGTAATATAAATTTACATTTATAACATAGTTGCTTGGAGAGACATGAATCAATTCTGTCCGGAATGTTATCAGTATAACTATTTTGTTCTTCATATTAAGCTAAAGTGCAATTTGTATATTGAATCAAACAGCCTTATATCCCTATATACCTTTAAGCACAGACACTATGACGTCTTTCTGTTAAGATACTTCTCTGACTTCTTTTACTATCCGCTTCATATAACAATGTGATTTAACCTGACGTCGCATTATATCACAATGCTATTATTTCAGTTATAAATCGTTACGGTAGCAAACATTCACAATTTAATGCGCATGCCTTACTCAATAAACAATAAATATTGATATCATGGTTTATTTTCCCTTTTCCTTCAACAATTCTTACCATAAGGGGGATATACTCAGGTCAATATACACTTTGACCCCCCAAATATTGCTACAAAAGGTATTTTCACTGATCCTGGTAGGGTAGTACGTACTTTATAACATATTAAACGTTTACCGAAATCGGACCTCCACAAAATTCTTTTTTTCAAGATGGCCACCAGAAGCCACCAAAACCTAATTTTGATCATATCTATGTAACTATCCACTCAAATTTGATTACTTTTGTGTCTATATCCAGGTCTCGGGGACCAAAGAACACTTTTAGATTATCAGACATAGTGTATGTTTATTATGAAACACATCAATCCATCATGGCCTCCAAAATAGCCATCGCCATACTCAGAAGGATCACAAGCCCATAACGTTTGACTCAAAGGTTATGATTTTTATGTAAACAGTCGTAATTTTGGAAACAAAGAACACTTTGATGTAATTGTTGATATCACTAAGAAGTCCATAAAATCCAATGAATGATATTTAGTTGTCAACTATCACCTGATACGCAATGTGTATCCACGCCGATTAACGTTGTGGGCTCTGGACGGGATCATTCCACTGTTGCTTTATCAATATCGACGTCCGCACCCCCTGGTGAAACAATAACATAACATCCCTTTTTAGTCAGAACTGTGCTGATCAAAGCAATCATGCCTGCATTGTTTTTGTCACGAGAAAAATGTCCTCATTTATGCATGATCATTATGTTTCTAAGTTGAAACTCATACTGAGGTTCACGTTTTGCCCTCCTCTCTGTTGTGTGATATTTTTGATCGAAGGGCCGTCTTGACGATTCGGATGTGAGCTCATACCACAATTCATTAGAGTAGAATATTCAAATAGTATGTCGAACACTACGCATTCGCGCTACAACACCCTTCAGCTGTATTTTGTCTGAATTTTGAATTTTATTAAAATAAATATTTATTTGCTTGGGGTGAGGGGGTCTTAATGTTTGGACAATTAAATAGAGTCTGTGCGTGAGAATCGGGCTGAATTTCTTCCCCAAATTTATCAACACTTAAAAACTAATTTCTGAGATGATACACATGTACATTACTGTAATACAACATATCAGATGCATACTGGTAGAGTTGTTGCTTATTTGTTTATTTCTGATCGATGGTGACAGAGGAAATCGAATAAAATATTGCTTATTTTGTATTGACTATTTATAACGCAATGCTTCGAAAGAATCGGTGTAGCTTTTATTTGAAATTAATAATATTTTCTTTACCCTTATATTTGTTGATTTCCAACAAAACAGCTACAAAAAGAAAATTTAGTACGATATTGTTAACCGGCTACGGATAAAACAATTTTTATGTGCTTTCAGAATAATATTGAGTTTCATCATCTCAGTATTGTGCGATCAGTTTTAATTTAAAGAGCGCGTGTTGTAAAATGCCATTAGGGCGCATAAACTTAGTCTTGAATGCATACGTTTATAATCCCCGCATCGACTTTGCTCTCGTTTATGCGACGATATCCATATGAATAATCTAGTGTGTAATTCAAATTTAAAAATGCAAAAAGGAGTATAAGAAATATCAAATAAAAAATTATGTCATAATATGCATTAACATGTTGAACATGCTATTCTATAGCACATACTTTATTTTCAGGAACGAGTCGTACTAAAGGAACAACTCCTGTGAAAGATTACATATAGTTCAGTATTCATAACGCACACATATGCGTGCTGTGCAATTTATCCTTGGCGATAATTAATCAATATAAATACTCCGCTTCATCAAATAGTATTTAAGATAATTATTTTTAAACATCGTAACCATAAACTAGACTATTTTATATTATTTTAAATAATTTTAGCTATTACATATGCGACAATCTTAAACTCTAACGCTTTAATCAGTGTCTAATACTAATGCTAATGTTGTTGGTTTGTTGACGCCATGGTTGACACACTTTCGGAGTCTGTAAATGCTCAAATGTGGAAATTCTATACTTAAAAACTCTGGCACGCAAGACAATTGAAGAAATGAATGATTGCATACAATAGTATAGAAGTGTCACATATAAAAAATGTAGTAGAAAATTTGTCAACAATATAATGCATAACGGATTCTTAATAGTAGGATGGTTTAACTCCTTTAACTTAAATACTTGCATAGAATGCAAACTGTAAGTTCTGTGTGTGTTAAAGTAATAGTATGTGCATCTAACAGTTTAAAGGTGTATATCGCAACCGTTGTTTATTGTTGGTGTTTTCTCTTCATATGCACTTATATTTGTGAATGCAGCATCAACATACTAAAACACTATATTCCGGAAAGAGAAAAATAATGCATTTGAATATCAACCGTACTTTCGTTTTGATAACTGACGACAGAAATAATTCGATTAATGATGTTAATCTTAATTAAGTTCTAGTGCAGATTTGTTCATACGAATCAAAGACGCTATTTCGTTTTACGGAACATTTCGGCTTAGAGAACTCACCAGTAAGGTAAAATATCGAATACAATATATATTTTTTTAAACAACTGAAAGCACGATGAGTTGCAGATATTTGGACAGTAACCATATTTAAACTAACGCTTTTGACCTGTTAATTCTTTTTAACTCAATTCAACAGTGAACAATGCCCATAATATCACTTTAACAAAATTAACTTATTGTCTTGTGACTTATACCTTGTAAAGTATTTAAAGTTCTGATGTTTTAAAACAATTTATCCGTAACTACCGTAATACCACTAAGCACCGTCTTATATATTTGTATATGTGCATACACTTCACAACTTACGGCTTAAAGTACATATTGTAAATAAAGCAGCCAGCAATGCAAATAGTGCACACCATATAAAAAAACCTATCAATTGACGACTTTAATTAAATATAATCAATTCGTTCCACAGTGTATTAAGGCTGTCAGTACGAGGCGTTGTAACCAATATATTTTTTAAACCATTCTTTCACCAGAGGTAAGATAAAGTATCTAGCCGGTTAGGCAATCAGTTTCATATATGGCATAAACGTCGACGCACTTACGCAAGACAATGTCAGTGTGCCTACTTGCACTGTAAGTCACATTCGTTGATTTGGTCAAGTTGTAAAACGTGAACTTGTAAAATTTGAAAATTAAAAAGTCATACTTATGGCGATTGTATGTGTAACTTCGAAAGTTTAAGTTGCAATACAAATGTATTTTATATACTTTTACGCGAATTAATATAACCGGTGATCGACATCATCTGAGGAACAAATCGGCTAAAACTAAAGCTGAGTAACGTAAATGATAGTGAAAATGGTATAACCAACACTTAATTAAGACTCGATGCGTGTATCTATACCAATACTACTATTCTACTACCTTATTATGTGGAGTTTTGGATTTAATAGAGTATCATATAATTATATATAATAAGCAATTGCATCACGTTTACAGACATTTAAATGTTTATGTTCATTTCAATGTCTGTAATATGTTATTTATTATTACCATACATTTTCTCTTAATAAGGTCACAAAAGTCGTGATTAGATTTGGCTTCTGTTGACTTTTGGAAACATTTTATGCTATGGTTTCCCACCGGCAATCAACGTTAACCTCTCACGCCAATAAGCCAGAAACAAGAAAAGTAATTTAAAACGACGACTGACACGCGATTAAACGAAGACCAGTTGGCATTTGCTAAATGATTGTTCGGCGATCGTTCATTCTTAAGTCTGCGATCGATGTTCAACCATCTACCTTCGATCAAAGACTGGAAACAAGTCGGCGATTGGTAGGGACCAAGTTGGCAATACATAAGCGACTGGTTTAGAGATGCTCTTGATGTGTTTTTTTTTTCAAAAATATTTTAGATCCATTCAATAATGTCATCAGAAGCCAAAAAGAGTTTGTCTATTAATCTAATATAGAATGTCACGTAATCGTTCATAGTTCATGGACGACACATAGTTGTAACAATGTTCAGTACTCTTAAATTACTGGTGTGTAGCATATCATTCAATATCTCGTCATGCGCGTATTGCCAAGATGACGAGATTTGCATTAACTACCATTTTCTCGTGTCGCGCATGGGACAAATCCCTCCCTCTCTATTAATGTGGTTTCTCTGCATAATGTAGGATAAAATATTCAACAACACCATATATCAGTTTCTAGTCCAATTTAATGTCTGACTGAACTAATATTTCAGTTATACAAATACGTTGTGATTGCTACATGATTGTGCCTTTCTCATCTGTACTATACTATTCTTTAATCTCTCCCTCATCGATAAGCTTATTTGAACATATGTGCACTTTGTGACTGTCATGTTTACTGGCCCTTTTGATAAAATTTTCAATATTTCTTACATGAGATTTGTTAGGGATATTGTTTATACCTCTGGACAATTTTTACAACAATCTGTTTTAGAAAATCATATTGGCACAAAGATCAATTTCTTATTTTATGAAGGATTGATTAGAACTGTCAAAAGTTTTCTCAGTCTTTCTGACTTCCAAGTTATTAAAAAGCCAAATACAGAATGTGCATTTATATCATCTTACTTGAATAGCATAGTTTCTATGCAAAACCCAAACCAAAATGTTTATAAAACTTTTATTATCAATTCTGATATACCGACTTGCCAAACAAAGTGGAATACATTTTTCAACAACATTGAATGGAAAAAAGTACATAGTCTCGTTTTAAATATTTCTAAAAATACTTACTCTAAATGGTTTCAAACAAGAATAATACATAGAATCCTAGGAACTAAATCTCTATTGTATAAAATGAATATTGTGCAGGATAACATGTGTACTTTTTGTAAAGAAAATGAGGAAACTATAAAACATCTGTTTTGGGATTGCTGAATTGTGAATTATGTTGTTGAATTTTTATGTGCACATAATGTGCAAAAATACTCGGAAATAAGCTGTAAAACAATGATATTGGGAAGTACAAAAAGTAATATGACTGATATAAATATTCTTATGCAAGAATTGAAAAAATATATATACCTATGTCAGAGAAAAGGGATAGTTCCATCTATACAAGGGCTAACAATGAGCCTGAATATGTCTTTTAAAATCCAAAACAATGTTAAGTGTCATGAAACAGAAGTTCAGTCTTGGGCAATTGTAAGTTTGTTTGCTGAACCAATATCATAATATGATTATAATTTATCCTTTAAAAACTCCACAATCAACCTTACTTAACCTTAACCTTACTTAATAAAATTATCACTAGTCCGAAACCTGTTTATACTTCCACAATGAAAATAGTTTGTGCATATGCTTTACATAACACTACATGTACATTTGCTTTCCATTTTTCATAATATACTTTATTTGCTTTTTTAAAGATGTTTTAAACGTTTGTAGATGATTTAGTGTATATGTATGTATAAGGATATTATATTCTAACACTTGATTAGAGCACTGTTTATTGATGCATACTAACACAAACGTATGTACGGTATGGAGCAGGATGACCTCGACCTGCACATACCTATGGACGAGGTAAATAAAGTATCATTAAAAAAAAAAAAAAAAAAAAAAATCTTACATGAGGTAAGCCCACATATTCCACCTACAATTTCTAACCATAATGTGACAAGAAGATACAATATAGGTATACAATCATACAACTAGAAGATGATAATTGTTCGGTTGCAGTATGTGTACTTTAGAGAACATAGATTGCTTGTTCTGAAAACGCAATGTTAACTAATGAAAGCCAACAAGAGGTAACAAGAAAAAATACTCTCAAACCGATTCATGCATTTTACAAGAAGCACGTGACTTATGTTGCAAATTGCATACCTGATATTTTTATTCTATTTTTTTCCATTAATGGCACAGCACTGTCATGTAAAGTGCTCAAAACTTTTCTAAATAAAAAAGGCTTCACTCAAGGAAGTAAGTTATCAATAAGTTTGCAACATGGTGACGGAATGCCGTAAATAACCTCGCTAGAAGGACATATTGACATTTTACAAAACTCCATATCTTTTGGACTTCATCTTAAAGGGACCTTTTCACAGATTTTGGCATGCTTTGCAGTTTGTGATTAAATGCTTTATATTAATAAATGTAAACATTGGATCTAAAAAGCTCCAGCAACAATTTGAGAATAAAATTAAAAAAGAAACAAAAGGGTAACCCGCAGCAGGGCTCGAACCACTGACCACTTGAGTCCTGGAGTAAAAACGATTTAGACCATTCGGCTATCCTTCCTGATACAAAATAGATGTATTGAATACATTATATAAGCAATCCTCGTAGTTTCACAAAATATAAGGACAACATCCGAACTCTCCAAATTATTAATTCGTTTCGCGTTGCAACGCTTTATAATTTTCAAGTTTTTAAATCGTAAAAAATGCATATAATGGCTACTTTAGAGCATGGTAAATGTTTAGTATTACTGTTTCCTCACAAATATTATAACTAAAACGAAAATTTGCGAATCTGAAACTACTTTTTTTTCAATTGTGTCAATTTATCCAAACGTAAATATGCCCCTTTAATGATCACTGCAATAAAATCTGCGTAATTATAAACCATTTCACATCAATAGTGTATTATGCTGCGATTGTTTCGACCACTAGCATTAACTATGTGTCTGAAAAATGTGTACAATACATGAGCGAAACATTGCCACTTGTTTTAAATGATATCCTGATTTATGTTGCATCTTTGGTGAATACTTATGATACATTTTGTTCAGGTCTTAATACATATATGTTATGTTTTGTTAAAACATCGGCAATAAGTACATAAAGCATATTCGCATCGTATTTAAAAAACATGTTTGAATGCCGTTGTTACATTAAATTCTCAAATTAATTCGGTTGATTTAAGATTCGTGATAATTCAAACTTCAAAAGCAGTTTACACATGATGAAATAAATGAATGGTAATTAAAAAGCGAACCAACTGAACCATTCATACCATTCTTTCATTTTAAATTGAATCGCTTTGATATATTGAAATAAATGTATATGTGTGTACTGTCGGACCTCGCACATAACTTTGATTGACAACAGTTCATAATTTGGTTTACATTTCACAACAAATCATATAAGTTACTAAAATGCAATTATTTGAGAGTTTGTGTACCACGAAGAGTTAATCAAACGTAAGCCTTTATTCAAACTAATAATGCATGCTATTTATATTATTGTTCAATGTTGAAGCAAACCGTCTTGACTTATTCAATTGAATATGAATCATAGACAAAACTAGATAAGAGAAATATCGTTATCAACTTTCAGCCGTGTGTGTTTATGCGAATAGGCAACGTTTTATTACCTACAAGACATTTGGAAGGGAAATGCAAATCAATTCGTGTTTAACTAGTTTTATGGCCTGCCGAACCTAAGCATAATTTTAAGTGGACACGATTAAAATATATAGTAATGTCGTAACATAAAATATCTTTGGATATGTCTTTACCACTTCTGATAACATGCCCGCGTTTTGTTGACACGATATGGTATTTCGCATTACACCAGGGCACATCTGGTGTCTTGCTATAGAACTTAGTTTCTGATTTGTTCTATGAACCGTACATCAGCGTTGCCAGAACAGACAGCGATAAGAAATGAGACGGAAATATACATATTCACATTGATTTAATTGCCAGGTAAAGAACATACATTCCAATCACGATAGTTATAGCTGCTATAAAATAAGTTCTGATTCCACTGCTTCATTGTCAATCAAATTATACCAAGCCATTTACTCTAGAAACGCTGAAAATATAGTTTCTTCGTTATTATGATAATTATAACGATGGGTTTAATATAACCTTAAAAAAATTGCTGTGCTTCGAAAAGAGTGTTTTTATTCACTAGTTATAAAAATCCATAGTGAAACATCAGGTTGTTTTATCGCGATGAAAGTTTGCTTTATATTTCATGTTAATTTATATTTCTATGGCTAATGTTCATTTCCCCTTTTCTATCAAGAAATGTTCAAAAAGTATAGTCTTAAACAATGAAGTGTTTTTGCAAGATTAAAGAGATTATTAATTTTGGGTACCACCCCTAATGCAATTTATATAAAATAAATTGTATAAAATTTGTTGCGGAAATTAAGTATCCTATCCCATACGTAAGTAGCCCATGTTATATATATTTTGCGACGTATGCCTGTGAACGTATATGATAAAAATTAAAACAACCATTTAAAAAAAAAGTGTACGAGTTTCAAACGTTGACCGTAAGCGTCCGATATTGTTAGTTCTTCAGAAGAAAGAATTTGTAAAAATCAATGAATTTTTATGCTAATCAAGCTTACCGGAAAATAATACTGTTTTAATAACATAATCGGATGTATTCCTGTTTAACAACCCTGCGTCTGGATGTTTTGTTCATTATAAGCGTATATGAACCGCCCTTGTTCTTTAAACAACTATGCAGTCATTAATAGTGCAGTAAGAATAAAACCCAATTATTGTTTTCATGCAAACTTAACGGCTCTTCATGATCCCATGTTGCAACATCAGCCTAGTACAAACGCCGCTAGTTATATTATTTTCAGCATACAGGCAATACGCCTACATATTTTTGCATTTCGCGATATTGATACTGTGCAAAGCAGAAAATCAATGCGCATATTCCTCCAAATAACGAACTAGTTAACCAATCGCACCAGCTCAAAAAACTCATCTTATGCATTGACGAACCGCCATTGATTGAAGTCAAAATGACGAAGCTAAATACAATTGTAACTTAGGCATTTACGCGCTAATAAATATTTTAGTATCAATATGATCATGTATTTTAAGGTAAATTGACGAAACGTAAACTTTTGCTTATAGAATAATTCAAAGATGCACATTGTATAGAATTGATGAACGCAAACAGAGATCAAAATAATATAAAATGTCGAGGCCTTAACTTAGTAACTTGTGGCAACAACTAATAGCTTGTCCCTTCAACTTATTAAGTTAAGTTGTCCTTCAACTTAATAACTTGGCCGCAAATTACTAAGTTTAGACCACAACTTAATAATTTGTGGGAACAACTTACTATGTTTGGACCACAACATTGTTTCACCAATCAGATAGACCGTTTCATCTTTACCGTTTTAACACAGCTAGTACCCTTATACTCGTACTATTGTGTGTTCTGGTTCGAGCGCCGATTTGAGCACTATCCCTGTAAGCTATGATTCCCGCGATTTAGCCCCTTTCTGAGCACTTGCCTTGTTAGCGACTGGGTTCAGGGTTCCATCCCCGGTCTGAGCACTAGCAAAGTAAGTGTCGGATCCCGGTTTCGAGCCCCGAAGCACTCGCTTCATAAGAGAGTGGTCCATCGTTTTTGGATTTAAACCCGGGACCCTTCTTGTACAGGGCGATTGCTCTGACCGGGGCTCGTTCCCGGGAACCATCGATGACGAGTGCTAGATGACTACGTTTTCGACGGTCCCTGGGTTCTAATCACGGTATGAGAACTAGTCTTTAAAGCTAATTGTGAGTTTTCGACGATCCCGGGGTTCGAATCACGGTACGAGCACTAGCCGTGAAAGCTTTGGGTCTCTAGATCGAGCCTCGGTATGAGGACTTACCCTATAGGCGACGGCTTGAATTTCGATGTTAGAATGCGCACCAACAGTGATATGTCCCGGGTTCGAGCCCAAGTCTGAGTACTAGCCATGAAAGCTATGGATCCCGGGTTCAAGCCTGTGTCTTACCACTTGCCCAGTAAAAGGGAAGGATCCCGGTTGCGAACATCAGTCTGAGCGTTCGCACCGAAAGCTACGGGTTCGCACAGGGACTCGAACCAAACAGCAGTCGCTAACATACCATACTGAGCACTCGCCTTCGAAGGGACCTGTTGCCGAAATGAGCACAAGCTCCGTAAGCAACATTTCCTGGTTTCGAGCCCCGGAATGAGTGCTCGCCTTGCGAGCGATGGGTGTTCGGGTTCGAGCGCCGGTCTGAGCACTAGCCCTGTAATCTATAAATCCCGTATGTTTTCGGGTCCGGCGCTAAGACTAGGACTTGGATCAGAGTCCGTTTGCTTAAATGGTAAGTACTTAAACCGGGATTTGAGCCCAGGGCCCATAGCATACAGGGTGAGTGCTCAGACAGGGCTTCAAAACAACCGGAACCCGTTACGTAATTATCAGACTTGGGTCCCAGTCGCTTACAGGGAAAGTCCTTAGACTGGGGATAAAACCCAAAGACCCATCGTTTAAAAAGGGAGCTAACAGGCCTGGATTCGAAACCGGAATCCGTCGCTTATGTGACTAGTTTTCACACCAGGGTTTGAACCCTGAACCCAGTCGCTAACTTGGCGATTGCTTATATAGGGGCTCAAATCTGGAATCCATGGCTTACATGGCAAGTGCTCAGACAGGGCTCGAACTGGGGATTTATAGCTTACAGGGATAGTACACATACCGGCGCTCGAACCTGAGCAGCTAGTAGTATAAGGGGTACGAATTGTAATAAAACGGTAAAGATGAAACGGCCGATCTGATTGGTTAAACTTAAAGTAGTGGCCTCAACTTAGTTAGTTGGTCCCACAAGTTATTTAATTTAGGCAACAACTAATAAGTTGTGGGAACAAATTATGAAGTTGTCGACACAAGTTTCTAAGCTGAGGCCTCAACTTAATAAGGTACAAGGTATTAAGTTGAAGGAATAACTTAATACGTTAAATGAACAAATTACTAAGTTGACGCCACAACTTAATAAGTTTTGGAAACAAGTTATGACGTTGTGGCCTCAAGTTACTAAGCTGATGTCTAAACTTAATAAGCTGTGGGGACAACGTACTTAGTTGTTTCCACAAGTTATTTTAAAAGTTGTTTCTACAAGTTATTAATTTGAAGGCACAACCTCTGTGCCACCGTGTAAAACAGAAAAAAACACGAATTGCTTTGCTATATCTTATGAAAAACAGTGGAATAATTAATTCTATTGAAACAAAATCTATTACAATTAGCTGTCCAAATTGCCGAAACATCATATAAATGCAAGTCTAAATGACGAAGATACATTTTACAGCAGATTTATTTGCTTACCGTCAAATTAATTCTATACTAACATATATCAGGTACGCGTGTATCGTTTGGGTCGATTCGGAGAAGATCCCAATACCGGAATTGCCTAGATATGACAAAATCTTGGCATGATATCACATTAATTGAATACTTATGGATGCTGTGCGTGTTAGAATATCGTTGATAAACAAATCTCCAATACATTCGAGTTCAGCTCTTTAAAACGGGGCTTAATACACGTGCATGAAGTATAACAGGGACTTCCTTTGAATGAACAATTCCTTTAGAGCAATAAGTGTCGTCCCTAATATGCAAAGGCGGAATGCACAGTATTTTCTGGGCCGACACTTCACGCACAAGAATGAGGCCCGGTTTTCCGATAGCGTGGCTAAATTATTTGATTAATCATCGAATGATTTTTGACTCTTGTTAGCTCAGTTTGTTTCAATACGTATAACACTTCTATACAAATATTGTTAATTTATTCACAAACCCCAATTGTGAAATCCACAGAATTGGCACACCTATCGAAGAAAATAGCTAACGTTGCTGTTCAAATCAATATGCTATAAAGAAAATTGAAACAAAATGTTGTGAATGTGATATCAAAAAGGTGCATGTTGCTGTAATATGGCAACTTAGACAAAATTGTATAACAAACATCTAATATTGATTATCAACAAATAATCCGGGACTTTTGTATTGCATGTCTAAAATTATACACCTTTACGAGTTTCATATTTGCGTATAAATCAAAATAACTGGATCTTCAAATGAAGACTTAGGTTTTAAAACATTTTTTTAATGCAAAGAAATATACAAAGGCATTTAGAACTTCAGAATTAACGAGCACATAGCTTGAATTCACATCAGCCATGTAGTTATATTGAAGATCGATACGCAATAACTTGTTGTCGTCCTTTTTATTCCGGCTAAGAAAAAGTCCTATTTTAATGCTAATTTTAAAATCACAATAACGCGCTTTTCAACGTGCATCAACTTAGGCAATTCGATACAAATATGCATACATTTATCTTGATCGACACGTAGTCATTGGCATTTTGGTGGAGCACTACAGAAGCTATTAACCCGCTCTTGCTGTTTCGAGCCTGGGTCATTCACGAGCAGCGAATGAATTGCGCTGTGTGCGTGAATCGAATGTCAGTTTTATATATGTTAAATCGACCACTCATACGTCTGTAAAATGTGTACTTTATACAGGTTCATTCATATTATATACCAAAAGCGTCAGCTTCATTGAAAATGCCGTTCATCCGACTGCATGCACGTTTTAACCCTTACATTTGGAGTCGATACTGACTTCTATAAAGTACATACCTGAAGGGTATTCAATTATGTGATGTGCAGCTGTTTAAACACTTCGGCAACGGTGTTAAGTTTGAATATAAGAAAGCTGTCATTAATCACATATAGCCTAGTAAACTACTTTTAACAACCAATGTTGAATTGAATTATCATTTCCAGGACAAATATTTGAGACCAACGAAACGTGCAAAACTTAGAGTTTAAGACGTTGACTCAATATCTAATTTCGAAATGATTGCCAATATTCTCATTAGTTAATCCACCGCGAATGATGTCGACAAACAGCGTCGTCTGGAATATTAACAAATCAAAGCGCTGAAGGCACTGAAGTTGTTCGCTATTGCATAATTTAAGACGCAACTCATTTTTAAAATTAATCGCAAGTTTGAAAATAAACACACGCCATTCAAATTTATAAAGAGTGTGTCATTACGCACGGGTCGAGATTTGTGTGCACTTTTTATCATCCTATTTATTTTATAGAGATAACTTAGACAAAATAACAACAACATGTCCCTTTTTGGACGTTCTGAAAGCATAGAAAGTATGATGAATATGGTAACGAGAACTGAATATAAAGACAATTTGCAATCACCATCATATTAAATGAATATATTTGGAATATCAAATACCTATCTCACTAAGAATATAATTTTATGATGAAAATTGCTTGTACACAACTTTTGTTTTTTGACACCAAATACATATTCAACATAAACAATAAGATAATTGATGAAAATAATTAAAAAATAAATCTGCGAGCAAAACTCTTTACTCACAAATTAGATAGTCATAAAGACAGGCCTGTTGACCCGTGCTTTGTTGTTTATGCAACAACTCTGACCTAAACATAGGTATAGAGCACTAATACGCTTTTTCGGTGTAGCTGTTTTACCCAGCTTTTCACCTTAAATTACTTTTACATAACGCCAGCAGACACGCGTGAATATTTGCGTATATTTCATAGGATGATTCGCGCTAAAACCTCTGAACTCTAGCTACATCACGGTGTCTGTAATCAGCGCAAAGGATATGGCACTGTTCAGTGTAAGGAATTCCGGAATACTCTCTGTATGTTCAAACGACACAAATTGTGGCCCAATTACAATTACGCGTTAAAACCCATCTCGCAGAATTTCAGGGTCAGTACTCGTTCATTAAATCGTGCAGGGAATATATAATTGACTATCAATAAACACAGTTTTGCTTTCAAGATAAGAAAACAAACGTTACCGAAATAGTATACTGTCACGATAAGAGAAATATCGTTTAATTATCCAACCACAATGTTTGCCAAACTCGGTCAGCACGTCTGGAAATCGTTCCTGAAGGCTTGATAGGCTGCCCTTATTAACAAGGTTACTATTTTGAATTCAATTTTGTATCGAAAAGCTTTGTTCTAAAATGTGCCATTTACAATTCGCTATTAGATTTTTTAATGACCCTCGTCATGCGAAAATGGGTCTTATTTTAAATGCGCCCATCATATATTTGGCCCATGCAGCCTGCGCATCTCTCAGTCTGATCTGGAGATAAAAAATGAGACCATAACACATTGAGTGATTTTATAGCGAACAGCATCGCACGCATCTGACCAGACTGCGCAAATGCACATGTTGGGTTTAAGATACGCTGGCCGAAACGCATAAGACCCATTTTCGTATGACGCGGCTTTGAAAAAAAAATTCTTGTTATACTTAGTTGTTTTTTAATATTCGGTTTTAGGGATTATAAAGCATTTTTGAGGTTGTCTATAGTATACCTGTAGTAATTGGTGTTCAACGTATTATAAGTTGAGAACTGTAAATACAAACAAGCTCAACCTTCTTCTTTTGCGTTGTTCGCACCCGTAAATACGAAAGAATGCCGCTATCTGTTGAGAACAAAAGAACTTTTTCAGAAATATCACATTTAACCCCGCTGAAGAAGCATGAACGTGATTACGAAGCAGATAATTATTGTTATATTTAATTGTTTCTTTTATATTCGGTTTAAGCGATTATGAAGCGTTTTTGTTGTTGTCTATCGTATCCTTGAACTTATTGTTGAACTCATGTTCAACGTTTTATAAATTGAGAATATAAACAAGCGTAACATATTGCGTTGTTTTCCCGAATTTATCAATAGCCTCAGATTATGAAGAACCTGTACTACTGTAAGACGCAGCAGATAGTGGGCTATTTTAATCATTCATAAATAATTTCTTCCGCGACACGTATAATACGAACATTGTTTATTGATTCTTTTCTATATAAGCTCCGTTCAGAAATATTCAATTTAACACGATATTCACATAATGTTTCCATGAAGAACTCAAATCTCTTGCATAAATTATACAACTCTTTCTCGCGCGGATACGGCACGCGTAAAAGGTAGAAGGCTTTCCGTAGATAACGCGAACTGACTTGACATTTATAGTAACAACATTAGCTGTTGGCTACGCGAACAACTAAAAACTAAGCCGTCACCGGAAAAACATCGGGAAATTCAAGCTTTTATAATAATTTGTAACGCATACCGTATGACAAAATCCGAAAAGGGAATCGGTTGAGTTCGGACGTTCGAAAGCGTTGGCAAAATTTAAAATGGAATATTTGTTTACGCATTTTTTAGGGGATTTTCTCCATATAGTTATAGCAAATGTATAATGTTACGATTTGTGGAGTATTCTTTGGTAGTTGTTATGTAATAATTGTTAATCATTTAATAAAAAACGAGCAAACGTGTATATATTTATGCATGTGATTGCTTAAAATACACGAACTTAAATTCAAAACAGATGCAATATTATTTACTAGATTAATCGATACCTTATTTGATTTGAAATGGAACTCTTAATAAGAACGAGATGCATGCTTTAATACAAATGCAACAAAGTTACTATGATTTCATTTCCCCACAAAGTTTGGTCTCTATTTTATTTAAATGAACAAATATTTAATGCGTGAACACATAATGACACTTTACAATGTGTATAAGGTTACCACAGGATTATTGGTCATTTTTCACACACGATGTTGGCTTGAAGCAGATGTTTGCTACTGATTAAATAAATTAATTATCGGTAATTTAATGGAAAACTTTTTATAGAAATATATAACTCAACCGGATGATTGTATTGCATGTAACTGAAACGCACACACTTATTAATTGATTGGTTAACAATGAAAACCATAACACGGATTAAGGCGTCGCATATTACTTGTAGCATAATTACTAAGTAAACATATTCTTACCGTGATCAATACTCATCAAACACATTTAGGCAAAATAAAGTATTCACTGAATTAATTTTCACTTATTGACTGTGTATAGAATATTTTGAAACCCCATTTCCATGCATTATTCAAACTGAAAGCACTTGCTGATACAGTAGCATTTGTATCAGCCGTACCATAGTGAATAATTTCAATGAAAACAACAGCAAATGACGCAAGTACATTGTATACATGCAGTCAGTTAACAAGCGAATGTGTAAAAGCTTGTTTAATTATTTTAATCTTTATCAGATTACTGTTATGATTTTTTTTATTATTCTAGTATTCATCATTTTTACATTCATGAATATCATAATTTCATTTTTATTCTTTCTTTTTTTTTGAGGGGCATTTACGGACATATGTTTCCTTAATTTCACTCAATATGTTGCACATAAAGAGAGATGAATGAAATTAAAAGATCAATGCATTCAGTTCACGATTTTCTGAGCACACTCAAATAAGATATGATGTATGCCTAAACTTTATAACTAGTACGAATATCGTTGACAATACTTTATTTGATATTCGAGAAACTACGGGCGTGATTCGGATGGTTAATGTCTGCTGTGAATGTATAACGGGAGATATGATCTATCTACATTCATATTGGGAGTTGAAAACTACGGCCCTTGTTGATTATCTGCAAAGTAAGTTTACCGCAATAATTTTAATTTATATTTGTATATTATTATATTTATTTTATTACAAATTTCACCGCATGTTGTCTGCGTTATACTTACATGATTTTTTTTTATAAAACATTCAAACGGTGTAATATGTAAACGACGCCCACATATTTTATTTTGATGTTTAATCATGACATAAGTTAAATATTTATTTTTCTCTTCGAACGCCAACAACATACATATACAAGTGTGAGCAATCATGATGTATAATACCTCACATTATTTGTTTTTCATAGACGATAACGATTAAGTTTATATTCAATGTTTTTCATAATCATGGACATATTACTTCTTACTTCTTTTGTTAGGAAACAGTAATACTGAACATCTGCCATGCTTTAAAATATCCATTACCGGTATATGCATATTTTGACGATTGAACAACCTGAAAATAATAAAGCGTTACAAACGCAGAACGAGTGTTTAATTTGGAAAGTTCTGCTTTATCGTTACGTTTTGTTACATAACGAGGATTGCTTATATTAAAAAGAAACTTTATGGATGGCCGAAAGATTAAGGCAAAAGACTTTAACTCCACAAGTCAATGGATCGAGCCCATGTTCGGATATGTTTTTCTAATTTTAATTTTATAAGTTTTTTATATTGTAACTCTTTATTTTCGATGTTTACATTTATCAATTTAAAACATTTAATGACAAACTTAAAAAATGCCAAAACCTGTGAAAAGGTTCCTTTAAATATTTCGGACGAAAGTATGTCTCCAAAAAGTTTCTGTAAACACATGTCTTTTTGTTTACAACCTCGGCACTCTCACATTTCACAAGAGCGTCAGCCGTTTTCTGCCAAACAATAAAATGTCTGTGGGGACGTTGAGAACCAAAGATAAGCTCTTCCAGAACTCGTTTCATTTACATCAACTACGAGAAATGACTGAAGTGGATTGTCGTATAAGTATTTACATAAGTAACATAGTTGCTTGGACAGACATGAATCAATTCTATCTGGAATGTTATCTCTGTAACTTTTTTGTTCTTCATATTAAGCGAAAGTGCAGTTCGTATGCTGATTCAAATAGCCCTATACCTTTTTATACCTATTAAACACAGACACTATTACGACTACTTTCTTTTTAAAAAACTACTTTAACTATCAGCTGGATATTATTATGTATTTTAACCTGACGTCGCATTATATTATAAAGCTTATATTTCAGTTATAAATCGTTTCGGTAACCGACATTCATTATTTAATGCGTATGCCTTTCTCCATGAACAATTATATATTGCTATCATGGTATATTTTCCAGTTTGCTTTAACAATTCTTACCTTAAGGGGCTTTACTCATAATGACACGCTATTCTCTGGATATAAGAAAATTGTAATACGACAAAGAAAGATAATCGCTTTTGAGCTCAGATAACAATCAAATCTGATTTGTCGCTCTTTATTTACGTTCATCTTTCTGCTGTTTCACAAGTACTCGTATACTAAAATTGTAGTACACGTGTGTATATTATAATATGCCGTCTAATGTATTCGTGATTCGTTATACAGTTTCGATCTTTAAACTCAATACGAATACCTATCACGCAATTGCATTTAATATAAACATTAACAAAAGATCAATTATTTTCCAGATATTGCCCATTTAAACGAGTGAATAGCATAAATGTATCTGTTATTAACCTTAATATTATGTCATAAATTTATTGACAAAATGATACTTACAACAACTACAATGAAAGTTTAAACAATCGTAAGAATTAACAATCGTAAGAATCAAACAAGTACTGTATTATAGCATATCGTAGCATATAAACGGTTCGTAGACATGTGTAGCATATTCTTTATATATTTAAATAGACTTGTATGTGTAACATGACATAATAATTCGTCGCTTAATAGCCATTAATTAGTTAGAATAGTATCATTGCCATCTTGAATAACATATTTGCTTTATACTGACTACGCGTAAATTGTTAATATCAGTTTTATTGATTGAAGCGCCCAACTCGGATCGATTGCAGGTGTAAACGCATGGATAACCAAGGTAGAAACTTAAATGTATAAAACATATAACTTATGTGTCAAACTCTCTGCTTTAATGTTTTTATTTTTGTGTGTGGTTTGCGTTTTTCTTGAAACATTATTGTACACGTACATATTTTGGTTATCAATAGCGTACATTATAAATCGCTAGCGAATGCTTAATATGCACTTTCGGTTTAATAAATGTCTTATATTTGTGTAAATGTAAAAGATTTGAAATATGACAAAAATGACATGTTCTCTGCAGATTGTTTATGCACAAAATGTTCTTCTTTATTCAACACATTTTGAAACACAGCATTACTTTCGTTTTTATTAATATAAACACTTTCAATCTCATTATTACTTTCGTTTTCTTTAACGTTAACATGTAAAGTGCTTATACATGTTGAACAAAACCCTGAATTGAATTGTGCATTGTGAAAGAAAACAAACAAAGCAGTAGATTCAATGTGGAGTTTTTCGTTATTTCTCGTTAAGTTGTAGAGTCCTTTGTTACAGGGTGAACTCAAAAGTGCATGTGGTGGGTTTTTGCATTTTTCTTTCTGTATAATTTATTTAAATAGTATATTGGTAAAATAATAGCATTGAACTAAATTGTATGAGATTCCTTTGACTAAAATGTACTAACATGATACTATTATTTTTCCGCAACTTTTCCTTGAGCTGACAAAAGATATACGTGACCAATATTGTTAATAATAAGTTATTTGTTGAATGAACGCAAGATCGTGTTAAAAAAAGTGTATATACAGTATATTAATAGTATATTTAAAATACACCTTCTTTAAAGTCATGTGGTTGAAGGAAGACCATTAGATACAACCCAATATGTTATTGGAAAGCATAAGTTTAACAAACCTTATTCGTTTTATTCCAGACCAAAAATTAGAGGTGCTTCGCAACTTAATGCGGCAGCATTTCACTTTTTCGCCTGGTAGTAGGTCTGCGTCTGGGCAAAGTTATTATTCCGCTAGCAATGAAAACGAAACGACAACACCAGTTGAAGGCAACACGCCTGATGACAACGAACACGTAATATATACACGTACTTCAGGTATGTCTAGAAGCCTTACTTGAAACCGTTTTGATCCTATTAAGTAATGAAGCAGAATCATTAGCAGCAGCTATTGCAGTGTTCATAGTAGTGATAGAGGTAATAGTATCAATAGTAGTAGTAGTTGTAGTAGAAGTAGTAGTAGTAGTAGAAGTAGTAGTAGTAGTAGTAGTTGTAGTAGTAGTAGTAGTAGTAGTAGTAGTAGTAGTAGTAGTAGTAGTAGTAGTAGTAGTAGTAGTAGTAGTAGTAGTAGTAGAAGTAGTAGTG
>NC_068358.1:110342864-110362864 GCF_020536995.1 Dreissena polymorpha
ATAACTAGGTTGACACTATTATTTATGCTGTTTCATGCTGACACCTGCATACCCAAGCACGTACAAGACAAATATAGTTAACCTAAACTTATTCGTAAGTTAAACTTAATCAGCTAATAAAAAATACAAAAGTTCATGGTATATAGTAAATTACAAAAACAAAAACGTCACTATCTTGCATGTCTGACCGAATTTTCCATTGAGATTTATAAAACACCCATGTATGTGGTCGATTAAGGTATTTATTGCAGTATATTCATGCCTGGAAATACGCAGGTTAGTCTTGAGTTTTATATAAATTTCGTCTTATAGGTTGATGTTAAAACTTTATTGAATTATGATATGTGTTTAGGGTGACGGCACTTTATATCAAACTGTTCATATGCTGAATTCAGCGTACCTACATACACCCAATAGATAAATATTTCGAGTATGGAACTTTGTGAATACTTCAAATAACTGTTGTCGAGATATGCTTTAAAATCGATATTTCAATTCTGAATGATGTTAGTTAATATGCTTGGCAGAGGCATTCAGAATGGGTCATGCAAACATTTATCAAACACGTATAGGTAAATTAATATATTTGAGTACGATAATTTAATAAGATTACACTTTTAAACTTTCTGAAGATTTTGATAATTGATATTGAAACAGGAAAGAAGAGATCTAAACGGGATGAAGAAGACGAACAATTCATGGATAGGGTAAAAGAACTGATGAATGGTAAGTCGAACTAAGTGTGCCTCATGCTTAGGCATGTGTGATTTTGACTTTGATCGTGCCATATTTTACCTGTTTTAATGTATATAATAAAACTCATCGTGTTATTATTCGCTCGCTGATTTTGCAAACTTTATATCCGATGGAAAATTTTGAAGGCTTTGACTGTTACATCATACTCAGTGTTGATGTTCGTAGAAGTAACACCATCTCTATAAAACACATTCTAATGGTCTATGTGAAACCCGATATGCTATATTATTCATTAAACAATTTTAACTAAAGTAAACAATTAATAAAAACTTTAAACAACACACACAAAACTTACGGCAAATGTTATACATTACATGAATTTGGATTTAATTTAATATCATTCCAATTATAGATTAGGTATTGCTAACCTTTTATAACTTCATAATCATAAGTAAAACCAACAACACAGCATCATAAGGGAACGTAATATATTAGGTTAACACTTACAACATAACGTTTCAATTGGGCAAAAAGGTACCATGTGCCTTCTAATTTCAATGTCAAATGGTACCTTTTTGCACCAAGGGGGCGATAATTATGATTTAGAGTGTTGACAATAGAGGCTCTTCTAGATGATCCGAGTGTCACTTGAGCTTGAATTGTACTTACACTGAGCTTGAAATGTACTTACACTTGTGCATGCATGCAAAGCAAGATTTCTAAGCTGCAACTTTCCCAGTTCCTGTTATAATTTTCAATCTATTTTAGGTGAAGGAGCAAGAGTACCAGCGGATGGTAGGATTTGTTTAAAAAGATAGTCACTCACAGTGAAGTTTCACGAAATGTGTTACCACACACGCTAACGCCACGGACAAACGCGCGGTATCGCGGTTGTGAGTCTTTAGAGCGCGGTGTTATTGCGGGGATTTTTTTACGAGGTATAAAAAGTGGACATGGTTGCGGGATACGATGGAATGATCAATCGCGTCGGTCCGCGATTTAATTTATGTGGTCGATGGTGATTTATTTTGCTTACATCTGATAGTTTCATGTACACGTATGCGCATCTTACAGTCTATAATAACAGCGATAAAAAAACAACATGAGGCAAACTTAAAACAAAGCTTCAACACATTCTAAATTTTAAATGTCGTTCGATGTTTTAGTATTACACTAATGCATATATTATATTCGTTTAAGAGATACAAACTCAACCGTGTCAAAACGAGATTTATTCATAAATAAAACGTAATACATTTTGATGGGCTCGCCATTTGGTAGGTACGGATGCCATCGCTTTTGCCATTATTCCTGTCATGATCGTATGCTCTCTCGCGATATGACTGAAGATTCTTCTAAAATGTACCATTAGGTACTCATAGCAAAGAACTAGGTTAAAAACAACTTATAAGATTTTAGTTTCCAGAACTAAAAATACATATTCAAAGGCATTATTTATAAGTTGGAGAATACCGGTGTAATAATAGATAATCTTTTGTTAATGTACATATTCATCTTATTAGAAGCATATTTGATGGCCGTTGTTATTAAAACGTTTTTGATTGATTTTTGTCGTTTGATTATTATAAAATGTCATTAAATTCAGTATTTGAATTTTACTTTAATATGCTCATAACAATAGAGGTTTGAAGATAGCGGAAATTACAAGCTATATGGTGTTTTATTATAGTGAATATAACATCTCAATCCAAATAATCCTGTATAGGCTTAAACAATCCAACGAAACATTGAAATTTAATAACCAAACAAAATTCATACAATTCAATTCTCATAATAATGTATAATCTAGTAAATTAATTATTGTGTCTCTTGTTTTTAGCCCGACCGGATAGGGAACTTTTGGAATCAACTAACGAACTGAGAAAAATGCTAATGGCTGGGTCTGATCATATTAACGAGCAAGGTAAATCGGTTTGCACCATACAGTCTGTATCTTCTTTAAGTAATTAAACATTGACAATATCTATATAGAAGCGTTTTGTTTTATACTGTAATTTATAGACAAGCGTACAATCAGTCGGAAATATCGCAATCCTAGTTCTTGCAGGTGATCAAGCGATTCAACTGATGCAGATGTTGCAAATGCTGACAGCTGGGGGTCAGGAGGGAGAACACGAATTCTCCGATCGGCTAAGCCAAATGATGGGAAGCCCAGACGGTGATCACGAACAACAGTTTATACAAATGATGTCACGTCTTAATGGAGTCAACCCCAATCAGTTAGAACAACTTTTTGAAGGATTAGGTGCGGACCAGGTTAGCCAGATGATGCAACATATGCAAGGCGGAGACAACGGTATACAATTAACTGAGAATTGTATTCTACGTGCCTTATTTTCGTGCCTAATTTTTGAAACTATACACATTTTTCGGTAATGGTTTTGCAAACTTAAATTTATCCATACATGGGATTTCATTGTTTTTCAAATTCCGTACTGTTAATTAGTGATAAACAATATTTCTCTGATTTATGTCATCGCTAGCACTTTTTTTGAGTTCCGTATTAATAATAGATGTATGCTAGATATACTTAATGAAAATAGTAAATGTAAATGGCGCGTACTAGATACCAAAAATTAGCCGTTTTTTTGTTTAAATTCAGCCGTACATTCATTTAAGTTAGAGAGCAAATGCATGTTTGCACTGTTAAACGTTAACTGGAGCCTATTTATATGTACATTAAGGAGCAGAATCACAATTCGTTTCGCCGACTAACCACGAAACGACAAGTCCGCTATCCAAAGTTAGTCACGCAAATAAAGGTCAAGGTGGCAATCATTTGCCAGAACCAAACAAAAATGATGAATTTGTTTAAGGTATGAGCAAAATGCTCAATTTAGACGACCAGACGATCGATAAAAGAAGACAGGAAATAAAACAGCAACAAGAAGGCGGAAATAAAATTGAGAAACTACCAACGGAAGCGTTAAGACTGGAACAGCTTACTTCAACTTTCGATGTAAGTTGGCCTTTGCCGCTGAAACCACAAGAATAAACTCTTTATTCGAGACATTAGGTTTTTTTTAATCCTATAATAAGCGAATGTATAATCCATGTATATCATATGTAATTAGATTCAAATGAATCGCCTAAATGAACGTATAAAATACGATGCATTACTCAGTGTAGTGGTGTGGTAATTTGTTGTTCTTCTTTCTCAATATTTTTTACAAAGTTTAAGGCACACTTTTAATATTTTTTTAATGTGTGTGTGCGTGCATGTGATCATATAAAATTGTAAATTGGTTGCTTTTGTATACCTTACTCATGAATTATAGAGTGTGATTTATAGTCACAGGAAAACGATAAACATACATACCAACATATTCTATAAAATTATGACAATTGTTTTTGTTTTGTTGCTAGCGCCATGTGTGAATACTACTTTCTAATCTTCCATTATGTGTTTATTTCTTTCTAACCTAAAACAGAAGTGATTGTTGCCTTCTAGCACTGTTATATTTATATAATTAAAACTATGTATGTGCATGTGAATACATACATGTCCAGAAATTGCCGGTTGATTGGTTAATGGCTGTATTACAAACATGTCAATATGTTTTTCAGTGGGGAGTATGGTTTCAACTCATCTTGATACTTTCATATACTGTGTCTACATCTAGTAATGTAAACGTTGTTTCTTTAAGGTTTTATTGGAGATTTTATTTAAAATCTCGGAAAAGTGTTGCTTTAATTGTTGAGTCCTTCATGTAGCTTTCATAAGGATAAGTTGTTCTAGTTCAGGTTATTATAACTAGCAGAGTTGTATACATCAATTGTTTAATTAATTAGCTCTTTGGATATCTTTCTAACGACAAATCGATAAGATATAAGGATTACTGGGTTCATAAAGGGAATTGTAGAAAATACAAAATAACGTTATGATTTCGGACACCTTTCTGAAAAGAATGAAATTCCAGGTTTATTGCGTCTAATATATACTGAAAGTAAATTTGATAAGATAAAAACAAAAAAACATCAGAAAAACAATACTGTCGTGTTTTGTTTTACTCTGACCAAGACATTATACGCAATTTGCAAGTTGATCATACTAATACACAGATGAATTTACTATATATAAGTCGAGATTGAAATAACTGTAATAAACAGCAATATTTAACTGACATTACTACGCCGACGACGACACTTACGGTTTATCCTCAGTCCGTCCGTCTGTCAATCTGAATATGGATCCTCCAAACAATCAAACTGTACTTATACAAGATTGTTGATTACTCGGTAAGTGGAGGGAAGGCAATGTTTGTGATACGCCTTTTTCAGTGTTTTCTTAAGATAAGAATTGTCCCAGCTATGGTTACAGAAGTAATTTTAAAAAAGACATCTGATCCATCCATGACTAAGAGTACTAGGTTTATGAAACTTATTTATTTCTGATCTAACTATGACACCGCAAACCCTTAGGGACATCTGCTTTTGCATGACAAATCTTCTTTTTATTTCATTAATCACAGTAGTTGTTTACCCGACACCCATTTTGCTACTCAAAACCCATAAATCATCAATGCTGAATAACACATAACAGGTATTCGTGAGAACGTTTGACAATTCAAATACTGGACTCAAAAACAACTATAAAATGATAATTACGCAGTATTTGTGTATAACTTAATATATACGAGTATATACGAGTTCGAATAAATGAAAGTACCATGTTTGGATTATATTAAAGTAAATGAAATTTATAACGCTGTGTTTTGACATGTTATATTTTATACAAATCGAGTGTATTAAATAAAACTATGGTTCAATATTGGTACATAGTGTATAAAATACTCAATGCACTTCTAACTCAATATATGAGCTATTAAGCGAATCACGCTTGTTAAAAAACTAACGAGTTTGTGATACAACATTTCCGTTAAGTGGAGTTCTAGTGTCGCTTACCAGTACACTTCAGAATTTTTCAAAACACATTTTCTTTGTGGAGTGCGGAGTGGCTCTTAGCTCGGTGAACGTAATACCATAGATTGGTGTATTGATTTAAATAACGAACATACTTAAAGCTTGCTGGGAGTCAGTTTCTTTGTCTTTGCACCGTGCTATTAGAGGAAGTATACTTGAACAAGTAAGACGTATTTTTAAACTTTTGGAATGCATTTCAATAATACCTTCAATTTCGATTTCAAATGGAAGTACGCATTAATTTGTAATTTCCATTCGTCCGCTAAGCTTCGGTAATGAAGTTTTTGGGCTACGATATTTACATAAAAATGCCATTTGGTCTCTAATTGAAGTTTGTATTTATATTCGTATGATATCATAGACTACGCAAGTCTGGGGATCAGAGATAAAATACGTTTGTGAAAATTAAGTTTGCGTAATGATGACATATTCTTTTGATAAAATCTTCGGCTTCCATTTCGTTCTTAATATAGAGTATGGGTTGCTTTTGGTGATTGATCAAATCGTATTTGATTAATCAATTGCTTATAAACTAGCGATCTTTAACTAGACAGTGGTTTAACCGCGATATAATATTTTATTTACGACCATGCACGAATATAAGCCGAGGTCATCAAATGGGGGTCCTTCTCACCTCAAAAATTTAGTTATAGCATTTTGATTAAGACCAATGATTAATTTGTATCTAATGATTTGAATAATACTATTGCACAGCCGTATTGTACCTTAGATCGAATCCAAATCTCTCGACATGCGAAAACTTAACAACTCTTACTGATACAATTATTACATGTACTCTGTAGCGAAAGGTCTTATCTTGACTCAGCTGGGTTACAATGATGTACAAATGTTCGATAGAGAAACGAACATCCGTCACGAGTGAGTGTATAAAATGATATGATTCTGAAATAATACGGAGGTATATAAATGACATAATGTTTATTATATGACATTTGATTTAGATTATTTAAATTCATACTCTGTTTTATGATCGTCATGATGTCTGTGTGAGCCATTAAATGAATAATAAGCGTATGATCGTCCTGATGTCGGATGTAATGATTCAATGAATAATAAGCGTATGATCGTCCTGACATCTGAATTAATCATTCAATGAATAATAAGCGTATGATCGTCCTGACATCTGATTTAAGCATTCAATGAATAATAAGCGTATATCGTCCTGACATCTGATTTAAGCATACGAAGAATAATACGCGTATGATCGTCCTGACATCTGATGTAAGCATTTAATGAATAATAAGCGTACATCGCCATGTCATCTGATTTAAGCATTCGAAGAATAATAAGCGTATGATCGTCCTGATATCTTATTTAAGCTTTCAATGAATAACAAGCGTATATCGCCATGCCATCTGATTTAAGCATTCGAATAATAATAAGCGTATGATCGTCCTGACATCTGATGTAAGCTTTCAATGAAAAATAAGCGTATGATCGTCCTGGCATCTGATTTAAGCATTCAATGGATAATAAGCGTATATCGTCATGTCATCTGATTTAAGCATTCAATGAATAATAAGTTTATGATCGTCCTGGCATCGGATGTAAGTATTCAATGAATAATAAGCGTATGATCGTCCTGACGTCCGATGTTATCGTTCAATGAATAATAAGCGTATGATCGCCCTGACATCTGAATTATGCATTCAATGAATAATAAGCGTATGATCGTCCTGACATATGATGTAATCATTCAATTAATAGTAAGCGTATGATCGTCCTGACATCTGATTTAAGCATTCAATGAATAATAAGCGTATGATCGTCCTGGCATCGGAAGTAAGCATTGAATGAATAATAAGCGTATGATCGTCCTGCCATCTGATTTAAGCATTCAATGAATAATAAGCGTATGATCGTCCTGGCATCGGAAGTAAGCATTGAATGAATAATAAGCGTATGATCGTCAAGACATCTGATTTAAGTATTCAATGGATTATAGGCGTATATCGTCATGTCATCTGATTTAAGCATTCAATGAATAATATGCATATGATCATCCTGACATCTGATGCAAGAATTTAATGAATTATAAGTGTATGATCGTCCTGACATCTGATTTAAGCATTCAATGAATAATAGGCGTAGGATCGTCCTGACAGCTGATTTAAGCATTCAATAAATAAAAGGCGTAGGATCATCCTGACATCTGATTTAAGCATTCAATGAATAATAAGTGTATGATCGTCCTGACATCTGATGTAAGCGTTCAATAAATAATAAGCTTATGATCGTCATGGCATCTGATTTAAGCATTCAATGAATAATAAGCGTATAATCGTCCATACATCTGATTAAGCATCCAATGAATAATAGGCGTATTATCGTCCCGACATCTGATTTAAGCAGTCAATGAATAATAGGGGTATGATCGTACTGACCTCTAAATTAAGCATTCAATTAATAATAAGCATATGATCGTCCTGACACCTGATGTAAGAATTCGATGAATAATAAGCGTATGATCGTCCTGACATCTGATATAAGCATTCAATGAATAATAATCGTATGATCGTCAAGACATCTGATGTAAGCATTCAAATAACTAATAAGCGTATGATCGTCCTGACATCTGATGTAAGCATTCAATGAATAATAAGCGTATGATCGTTCTGACATCTGATTTAAGCATGCAATGAATAATGTGCGTATGCTCGTCCTGACATCTGATTTAAGCATTCAATGAATAATAAGCGTATGATTGTCATGACATCTGATGTAATCATTTAATGAATACTAAGTGTATGATCGTCCTGACATCTGATTTAAGCATTCAATGAATAATAAGCGTATATCGTCATGTCATCTGATTTAAGCATTTAATGAAAAATAAGCGTATTTCGTCATGACATCTGATTATGATCGTCCTGACATCTGATTTAAGCATTCAATGAATAATAAGCGTATATCGTCCTGACATCTGATTTAAGCATTCAATAAATAATAAGCGTATATCGTCCTGACATCTGATTTAAGTATTCAATGAATAATAAGCGTATGATCGCCCTGACATCTGATTCAAGCATTCAATGAATAATAAGCATATGATCGTCCTGGCATCTGTTTCAAGCATTCAATGAATAATAAGCGTATATCGTCCTGACATCTGATTTACTTCATTCAATGAATAATAAGCTTATGATCGTCCTGTCATCTGATGCAAGCATTCAATGACTAATAAGCTTATGATCGTCCTGTCATCTGATTTAAACATTCGATGAATAACAAGCGTCTGATCGTCCTGACATCTGATGTAAGCATTCAATGAATAATAAGCGTATGATCGTCCTGACATCTGATTTAAGCAATCGATTATGATCGTCCTTACATCTGAATTAAGAATTCAATAAATAATAAGCGTATGGTGGTCCTTACATCTCTGATTTAAGCATTCCAGTAATAATAAGCGTATGATCGTCCTGGCAGCTGATGTAAACATTCAACGAATAATAAGCGTATGATCGTCCTGCCATCTGATTTGAGCATTCAATGAATAATAAGCGTATTATCGTCCTGACATCTGATTAAATCATTCAATGAATAATAAGCGTATGATAGTCCTGACATATGATTTAAGTATGCAATGAATAATAAGCTCTGATGCCCACAGAACCTGACGCTATACTATTTTAAACCTTATATTCCCTAAAGGAACACGAGTGCAGCGTAGTATTCATATGAATATGTCGTTTGTTTCTTAATTGCCATATTTCAGTATCGGAGCTAAACAACTAAACATGTATTATCCGGTGAGCCTTAACGAGAAACAGTTATTTGTTTAAAATATAAAGTTGACTCAAATACGGTTTTTTGAAAATTGGAAGTGTCAGTCGGTGTGTTATTTGTTCATTCATCAGTAACATTAGCAAACACATATCAAATCCGAAACGTATCAACTTATTGACTAGTTTTAGTGATTTTTTTATTTATATGGATTCGATTTTAGACAACAGGAAATGATACCTTAAGTGCAGATGAAGGCGGTATTAAAAGGCAGGTGCATGTATTGATATTAAAAGAAGTAACTTAAATGAAAGGTGAGTTGATACTCACGTCTTACTTTAGCACACGTAGTACCATATAAGCCCTCTGACATAGTTTTGCACGAACCTCGTTATTTTTATTCTTTACATGAATGTGTGATCTGTATTTTATAATCTAAAGATAAAATTGAAAAATAACTTTTAACCTATGTAAAATTAATTTGTTTCATGTAAAATATTTGGTAATATATTATTTAACACAATTTACATTCCGTAGCCTTTTACTCTTCACTATTCATCAGAACAATTCGATGTGACACCAAACGGTATGTTTGTCAAAATACTTTTCCAACGGAAAAGATGATGGGCTATTGTTTATTGACATGCAATTGGAAAGTTAGCACGTTTAAAGTGGCAACATAGTTTTACAATTGTATACCGGTGTTTGTGTGTATGTATTATTCATGATATTAAATTTCTTCTAAAACGCAATACTTGACATTTATTACTTGTAATATTATGAAACCTTTCAGAATCAGATGTTTAGTAAAGCGTTTTATTGTTGTACTGTCTTGTATCGTTTAGGTCATTGGTTACTTGCCTTAAATGAAAGACTTGTTGATGATTAAAAAAAACATTTGCTTGGGGTGTCTCTGGAGGTAAAATATTTCCATATTAAGACCAAATTAATTGCATTATTAACATGCAAAGCAATGTATCTATGATTAGTGTCCGTCAGTACACACTAAATGTTTAATTTGTATTGTGCATTTACAAAATATATTTCGTGTTCAATAAGTGCCAAGTAATTTATACATTTGATGGAATTAAATGTGTATGGTTGTGTGCGCTTGTAAACAGTGTTGAGGATTGTTATAAGACTTCCCATTTAAATCTTACGTACAACAAAGATTTTTTTTCACTAAATACAAGAACAAAATCTTAGATCCTATTTTGCTGTAATTGATTGAATCATTGCATGATAGATTAACTGTGTTTAGTGTTGATGTCAAGGATGGACAGATAAGTCTCTCTTTGAGGAAACGCAAGAACTGACGCAGCAGCTTCATTGTGACTGTGCGATTGTTTCATAATGCACTAACATTATGTAATATTTTAATCAAGTTAATCATCGAAAAAGCTCACAAAAACTCATAACTAAGATGGTCTGTTACCCAGGCCAGCTGGTTGTTTTGAAGCTTAAACCGCAAGGCGCTTTTATCTATGATGTTCTCAAATGCCTTTTGACCACATTTGTAAGCCTAGATGTCAGCTTATACAGCAATTATAATTGTCCTTGACCTTCCATGAATAACTCCTAAGGCGTACACGCCCTATAAAGTATTTTAAGTCAGTAAATTATACCTTTTTACAGTGCTCGATCTATAGCAATTGTTGTCGTCATTCTTTGAGACCTGTAAACAAAACGATGCGTATGTTGAATTACTGGGATTATTCCCGATTGCTAACGGAGCGTCTCAAGTTTGCGAAAAACGACATCAGATGTAATTATATGTAGTATACACTACGATTGTATACATTTTGTAACATTGGCTATCGTACAGTGAACCTGCTTCTACGAATCTAACATGGTCATTCGTTTTAATTCATGACTTCGGTATCTTCCTAAAATGCATTGTACACTTGCTATTTGTATTGCATGTTTGCTCTGCATTAAGTAGATTTGTTTAATTAACATAAAATGACGGGAAAGCATTTTCTTGTTTGATTAACAATAAAATGCTGATGTTGTTTATATGTTACGCAAATGGTGTGTTGCAAAGAGCTATAACGATGTGTATAATGCATACCAGAAGTGAATGACTCATCAGTGTGGTTCCAGAAAATGGTTCGCTTGTGTTTTCTAATAAAACAACACGTGACACATATTTATACATATACTAATATGGGTAAGTGAAAATATTGTTTACTTTACCTTTTTTCCATTGTCCTTCTGTTGTTAGCCGACAACGAGAGTTTGGCTGTGAATTGCTATTTAATGAAGTAAATCTGTAATGTTTTATGATCTTATTGATACGGTGAACCTGGATTGACGTTTGAATGTAAACCAAACAAAAACAGAACAGTACTTTATAAACGTTCACATAGTACAAAACTGTAACATTTTGTTATAACATTAGATAAACAGGTTGATGGAAGTTCATTTTAGTTTGATTTTGAAAATGTTCATTGATTACACAGTATGGCCATGAAAGAGATAAAGCTCACGGACAACCATTTGTTAAAATTTGACATGACATGAAGGACGCACATATTAAGAGAACAATATGATAGACTTAAGAGAAGAAGAAATGTGTCCAAATAGAACGGATGCATCAACAGTCCAAGTGTGTCTCAAAACTCATCCTATGTCAAACACAAGTTATATTTTGCCATAGTTGACATTTGACCTCTAAGAGTGACCTCCGTTTTTTAAGGAAGTAAACAGGTGATACACGCGACACTAAGTTCCTCTAAGTGGTAGTATAAGTTTAATACCTCGGTCACACTGTCACGAATCAGAGCTACGAATGAGCAACGATTCAATCGGCTACGAATTACTACGAGATTGTCAAAATTTGTTGGCCGCTACGATTTAAGTACGGAGCACAACGATGTGAGTACGGATTTCGACGACACTTCCATCAAAATATTGGAAAACGAACAAGGAAAGGTACGGACTGCTACTGATCGACGCGATTTAGTACGGAGCGCCACGAATCGGTACGATCAAACTACGAATCCGCTACGGTCTGGTACGATTAAGTACGATGCTACGCGAATCAGTACGATCAAACTACGGATCCGCTACGGTCTAGTAGGGGTAAGTAGGAACTAGAACGGTCCGCTACGAATCAGAGGGAATTGCGACGGACTGGTACGGACAGGTAGGAACGAACTACGATTGAACATTGCGCCCACAGCCTCTTGTATTGTCATACACAAAATGCCTTCCTCCCAAAAAGAGAACATGCAAGCGGCAGCAACAGATAACAGAAATAATGGAATCAGTCGTGTCAAGGATAGAGTCTACCTCCTCCATCCAAAACCAAGAGCCGGAAGGAACCAACACAACTCAAAAGAATAGCAAGCGTCAACATCAGCAGCCAATGCATTTAACACATGAGCAAATTCGCTCAAGTAAGTGAAATATGTTTTTGTCGTAATCGGGTTTTGAGGATAAAGAATTATCTGTAAATCATTGATACTCTTTCACTTCTTTATTGTTATTAAAGCGTTTTTAATGATTCAGTTTGTCTTGAGTTTCTAGTACTAAATATACTTTGGTAATATTCAGTTACGAACGGTTGCATGTAATTTTTACATCCTAGCAAGAATTATTGAACTGAATAAATAAGCACCGAATACCAATTTTTATCTTAACGTATTTAGTTTGAATCAATGTTAACTCTTGGCAGGTATAAAAAGCAATATGTTTAAGATGAGTACTGATATATTTCAATATTTAGCACTGCTTACAGCTTCAACTTATACAGTACACTATAGGTTGTATGTATACAAACGTTCAAAAGAAGAGCTAAGCCAGTCACAAGGTACTTTATATCATTCTATCCTGAAACTCAACAGATCCCATAGTGTTGAAGTAGTGTTTCAAGTAGTCTCTCTTATTTTGCAAGGATATTGGCAAGATTTCCACCTCTTGGAACTTGAAAATTATCCATGTTAAACCCGTCTTTCCATGCCCCTGTAATGACTTCGTAGGCATCATCTTCTTGGTCCAATTGAATGTTCTGATCACCAGGATATCTTACCCTCATTATATTGTGAAGGCAAACGCGTGTGACAACTTTCGATTCAACCGTGTCTGGTCTTTGTGGCAGAATAGACATTAAGCATCGGAATCGCTGAGCTAGAATACCAAAAGCATTCTTCACAACTATCCTGCCTCTAGACAGGCGATAGTAAAAAATTCGCTCGTCCTTCTCAAGGCCTCGTCGTGAGAATGGCTTCATGAGCCATGTCCTCATGGCAAATGCATCATCTGCGATGATATAGTTTCCTATTGGCCTGTCGTCACCTGGAAGAGGTGTTGCTTCTGGCATGACAATCAACCCCCTTTCGATTGCCAACTTGAGGTCGCTTTGATTCCAGATTAATACGTCAGAACATCCTCCTTGCGATCCAATATTTACCAAATGAATTGGTTATCGGCGTCCACCAGGGCTATCAGCACAACAGAATAGTAACTGTTATAGTTATAGTATAATTAGCCACCGTTCTTTGTACATCGTATGGCTACATGCTTTCCATCTAGAGCTCCAATGGCGTGCTAAAATTGCAATTTAGCCGCGAACTGATCGGCTATGGCCTTCCACTCCTCAGGCTCAGTAGGAGTCTGATAAATTCCCCATCAAATGCTGAAACTATGGCCTCACAAACGTCCTGTACACTACTACAAATCGTATTGTGTGCAACACGAAACCCATACATCAATGTACGGTAACTGTACCATGTGGCCAAGAACCTTAAGGTAATTACCAACTTCAAATCTGGATTGATGGACTGTCAGAACCAGGTGTGGTTCTTCGTGATCCTGGGACCAACGACCTGTAATAGCTCATGGAACATATCAGGCCCGATTTTGGTGAGGTTTCTAATAGCTTAGGATCTTCAGCCATCAGTTCGGCCATCAAAGTCTTGTATTGGTCGAGAGCGGGTCGTCTTAAATGCCAGTCTTTTATCCACCACTTTCTTTTCTTCTCTGACCTGATAAAGTATGTAATTATTGATGTACACATATAGATTTTGCTTAGGAAAGTATGATTAATTTTGTATTTTATTATGTCGGCTATTTATTTAACAATTATTTAATCACGTAAAAGTAAGAGCAAGATCCAAAAGGCATATGAGGCAGACACTTATCTGCACATAAAAAATGTACTACTAGTAAGTTCAAAGTCAAATATTTTTAAAATACGTAACCTTTAGCACAAAGCTATACTAGTTATACGATATTTAATCATTATTACCTCTGTGCATATCGGCAGCTCGACTATGGCCTCTGCATTTTGTGCCATATCAATATCCAAGTGTAACAAATATATCGCAAACGCAATTTGCTGGCGGTTCATGATTGTGAACTCAACAAATGCAAGTACGGTTGCTTTAATTTCAATGATATATTTCAGTAGCAATGTATTGTAGTGGACCGTACATGTCGGAACTGTTTCGTGCTGAAATGTAGTACATCGTACAAGATCGTGCAAATTCCTGTCTATCCGTAGTACAACGTACTAGAGCCGTGGCTTTCAGTAGTATATCCGTGGAATAATCGTGGCTAATACGTAGCGTAACTGTACAGCTCCGTAATTCTTCGTATCAATCCGTAGAAGTCCTTGAAAATCTTTGGGCCTACGAAAAGGTACGGACGACTACGGTGTTGTTACGAACTAGTACGGATCAGTACGGTTTAGTACGGACTGCTACGGATACGCTACGGTCGATTAATTCGTAGCAATTTTTTGAACATGTTCAAAATTTGTCAAGAGTCGCTGCGGACATCCAAAAACTACTACGACTGATCACGGATCAAGAACAGAGAGCCACGATCCAGTAAGGATATCTACGAACTGTGCAGAAAAGTATTCGTAGCTCGTTCGTAACTCCGATTCGTGACAGTGTGACCGAGGCAGTATACCTTTGTGAAATTGAATGATAACTGAAACAATTATAGCAAAATCTGACCTTTCCCGTCCTCGTTGTTGTCATGCGTGGTATGTTTTCTTTAAAAGCCTATGCATGTAATACTTAATTGTATCATGCCGAATATCATTTGTGCCATGATTTTTTAATCCATTAATATATAGTAACGTTGTAGATGAGACAGCAATGTTCAAGCCGTTTAAGGTCATTTGTAAACATTGAATTTTGTGGTATGGTTTCCCTTGCACCTGCTTTATGCCGCATTCTCTGAAAAGGGGAAGAAAAATAATCACACTTCAAAAAACAATTACTCTTAAATGACACAGATAGGTAAACTGTAAAATAAGTGTTCTCTTACCAAAAAATCAGCTTAATTAATGGCAGGAGTAGTAACAAGGTTTTTCTACGATTTAATCGAAAGCTTGCGTTGTTTTTAAACGCAAGTGACCGATACTCAAATTACAATATATATATATATATATATATATATATATATATATATATATATATATATATATATATATATATATATATATATATATATTGCGAGAGACATGTACAAACCGCTTAACATCAGTACCTTTCTAGAACGTGTTAACAAAGTGTGACAAAAAAAGCATGCATGCGGTCGAAAAACGATTTATGTTTCAACTGTAGACGCAGTTAAATATTAACAAAGGTTTCCCAAATTGTCGTTTACTCACGCCCGGTTAACCAACTTATACATTCCAAATAGGGATACGCTAAAAATCATTAATCCTTATGATTTTAAAACAGGCGATCAGTGCAGTCGAATAGCATTGAGCTTTTTGGGAGAGAAGGTCCCCAAATAGGGCATGTTTGTGAATACTTAAAATCCCTAACCTCTTAAAGGGGCTTTTTCACAGTTTTTTGCATGTTTTGAAATAAGTAATTAAATGCTTTATATTGATAAATGTAAATATGGGATCTTAAAAGCTCCAGTTAAAAATCAAGAATAAAATTTAAAAAAGGAAAAAAAAGTAGCCGCAACTTGACTCGAACCAGTGACCCCCGGAGTCCTGGAGTAACCTGGAGTAAAAACGCAATAGCCCGCTCGGCTATTCTGCCAAGCATACTTGATTGAAGTATTTTATGCACTATGTGAGCAATCTTCGTAGTTTCACAAAATTTCACGACAACAACAGAACTCTCGAAATTATTCAATCGTTTCGCGTTGCAACGCTTTATAATTTTTAGGTTTTTAAATCGTCAAAGACACATATATTAGCTGTATTAGGCCATGGTAAATGTTCAGTAATACCGTGTCCTCACCAATATCATAACTAAAACGAAAATTTGCTAATCTGAAACAACTTTTTTCAATTTTGTCAATTTACCAAACCGTGAAAAGATCCCTTTAAGAGCAGGCTCCATTTTGACAGTTTCTCAGTCAATTTGTATATCTCCGGAAGAACAACTTATGATTTTAAGTGTATCTCTATTGGGGATTCATATGTTGGTTTATCGGGCGTGAAACTACTTGTTAATGTTTTGGTTTAATCAAAGTGTTTTACAACCAAAACTGTGACGTTTAATCACATTAACTGGTTTAAGTTTCAGGTCAAATATATTGGAGGCTTACGTTGTTAATCAAGGTTTGCAATACATTGTAACATTTTTCTTTTGCATGTTTACATCTAACAAAGGGGATTTGGAATTATTGTGGTATTTAGGTATCTGAAACATTTAATAGTTAGAACGGAGTTTAATATTTTTCTTGATGTAGAACACTACTTTCGATTTCACATTTTACGTTATCGCACGCAATTGATTATTGTTGTTGTACGATATATAAATGTGTGACTATTTATCAAGAAGCTTTATCTAAAATGTACTTGATTTTTCTATTTGTTGAAATTTGTCTTCTCTTTCTATGTAAAACTCATAATGACGATGATAATGACGAGGCTCATTACGGCTTGTGGCCTTGTTTCTTCCTTCTTTGCCGATAGCTAATTATCCATACGTAGGATTTTTAAGCACATTTTGATGTGGACTTTAATTTATTTACATAAACACATGGTGCGTGCTTCATTTTTAATTATAAATGTATGTTTGTTGTGGAAAAAAAATACAAAAGAAATGTTGTGATCAAGTGACTGTTTATGTATCTGTTTAAATGAATGTTAATGATCGTAAAATAAATTAATGCACATATTTTTCGGACTTTTAGACTATAATTTATCGAATATTTGAGAGATCATGCGAAAACAGATCAAATTATCCAGACACAGGGCTAATGATCAAAGAACTGACAATCAATCAGATATATCAGAGTCTTTTGATGATTGCAAACCAGAAGTAACTATTTATTGAAGGGCGAGTGATCTTCCTGATTCAGCATCTTCTGGCAGTGAACAAAATCATGACAGTCGTAAAGAAAGCGCCGACATCGACCTGAATAAATTATTTGGAATATCAGAAAAATCAAAATCGAAATCCGAAACTACGCCATTGAAGAAGCAAGTGAATCCCACCAGGACATCAATAGCAACAACAGGTAAAACAATCAATGCAAATTAAAAATGACTGTTAAGGCTACTTCTTTTCGATAACATCAACAACTAAAACGTTTACGACGGATATTAATACTGCTGCTACTAGAACTACTGCTACTACTACAACTTCTTCTGTTACTTCAACAAAAACAAATACTAAAAAATTATAATACTTCTCCTATTGTTACTGAATCTGCTACTTCTAATCATACTGCTACTCCAATACCACTTGTAACAACACCAACTACTACTACTACTACAACTACTACTACTACTACTCATACTTCTACTACTACTACTACTACTACTACTACTACTACTACTACTACTACTACTACTACTACTTCTACTACTACTACTACTACTACTACTACTACTACTACTACTACTACTACTACTACTACTACTACTACTACTACTACTACTACTACTACTTCTACTACTACTACTACTACTACTACTACTACTATTACTACTACTACTACTGCTACTACTAGTGCTACTGCTGCTGCTGCTGCTACTACTTCTACTACTACTACTACTACTACTACAACTACTACTACTACTACTACTACTACTACTTCTACTACTACTACCACTGCTTCTACTTCTACTACTACTACTACTACTACTACTACTCTCTACTACACACTACTACTACTACGACTACTACGACGACTACTACACTACTACTACTACTACTACGACTACGACTACTACTACTACTACTACGACTACTACTACTACTACAACTACGACTACAACTAATACTACTACTACGACTACTACTACTACTACTATACTACTTCTACTACGACTACTACTACACTACTACTACTACTACTACTACTACTACTACTACTACTACTACTTCTACTACTACTACTACTACTACTACTACTACTACTACTACTACTACTACTACTACTACTACTACTACTACTACTACTACTACTACTAACTACTAACTACTACTACTACTACTACTACTACTACTACTACTACTACTACTACTACTTCTACTACTACTACTACTTCTACTACTACTACTTCTTCTACTTCTACTGCTACTACTACTTCTACTTCTATACTTCAATGTACGACATTGTTTCATATGCTACAAAAACTTTAAATCGCTATTCGAAAATATGTCTCTCTATGCATCGCGTACAAATCGTTCATAAGTTATTGTTAAGTTTTCAAATGTTAATATTCCCGACGAAGGACTCGTTACGTTATTGTATCTTCATCTTATTAAAGTGGTCTTATAACTGTTGTGGATATTCATGATAATGAACTTTTTTATGTAAGCGACTAACTATTTGAAATGGGAAGACATACGTGCAATATTTATAGTTGAAATATTGTCTTAGTTGGGCTTCGTTTTAACCAACAGGAAATACAATGAGTGCAGACGAAGACAAGGTAAAAAAGGCAGATGAGTTTATGGATAAACCAGAAGTAACTATTTATCAAAGGACGAGTGACCTTCCTGATTCAGCTCCTTCTGGCAGTGAACAAAATCATGACAGTCGTAAAGAAAGCGCAGACATCGACCTGAGTAAATTATTTGGAATATCAGAAAAATCAAAATCGAAATCCGAATCCTATTGTTACTGAATATGCTACTTCTAATCATACTGCTACTCCAATACCACTTGTAACAACTACTACTACTACTACTACTACTACTACAACTACTACTACTAATACTTCTACTACTACTACTGCTGCTGCTACCACTACAACTAATACTACTGCTACTATTTCTACTACTACTACTATTAATTCTACTACTACTACTACTACTACTACTACTACTACTACTACTGCTGCTGCTACTACTACTACTACTACTACAACTACTACTACTACTACTACTACTACTACTACTACTACTACTACTGCTACTGCTACTGCTAGTGCTACTGCTGCTGCTGCTACTACTTCTACTACTACTACTACTACTGCTACTACTACTACTACTTCAACTACTTCTACTACTACTTCCACTACTACTACTTCTACTACTACTACTCTAACTACTACACTACTATTACTACTACTACTACTACTACTACTACTACTACTACTACTACTACTACTACTACTACTACTACTACTACTACTACTACTACTACTACTACTACTACTACTACTACTACTACTA